>NW_027667743.1:0-107000 GCF_963924665.1 Micromys minutus
CCTGAAATAAGTGAAATTTCTGCAATTTTGCCCCAAAATAAGGGGAATTTCTGCCTTTTTGCCTCTAAATAAGTGGAATTTCTATCTTATTCCCCCAAAACAACGGGAATTTCTGTATTTTTTGCCCCAAAATAAGCGAGAATTTCTGACTTATTACCCTGAAATAAGTGAAATTTCTGCAATTTTGCCCTAAAATAAGGGAAATTTCTGCAATTTTTCCATAATAAGGGAAATTTCTGCAATTTTGAAAAAATTAGAAGAATTTCTCTTTTTTGCCCCAAAATAAAGGAAATTTCAGCCTTTTTACTTGAAAATAAGTGAATTTTATGCAATTTTGCCCCAAAGAAAGGAAATTTCAACAATTTTGCCCCAAAATAAGGTAAATTCCTGCAATTTTGCCCCAAAATAAAGGAAATTTTTTGAATTTTGCCCCAAAATAAGGGGAATTTCTGATTTTTGCCCCAAAATAAAGGGAATTTCTGCCTTTTGCCCCAAAATTAGGGCAATTTCTGCAATTTTGCTCCAAAATACGGGGAATATCTGCCTTTTTGCACGAAAATAATGGGAATGCATACCTTTTTGCCATAAAAAGGAAAATTTCTTCATTTTTGCTCCAAAATAAGGGGAATTTCTGCATTTTTGCCTCTAAGTGGAATTTCTGTCTTTTTCCCCCAAAACAAAGGGAATTTCTGTCTTTTTTGCCCCAAAATAAGGGGAATTTCTGACTTATTACCCTGAAATAAGTGAAATTTCTGCAATTTTGCCCCAAAATAAGGGAAATTTCTGCAATTTTGCCACAATGTAAAGGAAATTTCTGCAATTGTGCCCCAAAATAAGGGGAATTTCTGACTGTTTGCTCCCGAAAAAATGAGATTTTCTGTCTTTTTGCCCTAAAATAAGGAGAATTTCTGCTTTTTTGCCTGAAAATTATGAAAATTTCTGCAATTTTGCTTCAAAATACAAGGAATTTCGGCTTTTTATCCCGAAAGTAAGGGGAATGTATACCTTTTGCAACAAAAAAGGGAAATTTCTTCATTTTTGCACCAAAATAAGAGGAATTTCTGCTTTTTACCTCAAAATAAGTGAAATTTCTCCCTTTTTAACCAAAAATAAATGGAATTTCTCTCTTTTTGCCCCAAAATAAAAGGAATTTTTGAATTAGGCCCTGAAATAAGTGATATTTCTGCAATTTTGCCCGGAAATAAAAGAAATTTCTACCTTTTTGACACAAAATAAGGGGAATTACTGTCTTTTTGCCCCAAAATAAGGGAAATTTCTGCCTTTTTGCCCCCAAATAAGGGGAATTTCAGCCTTTTTCCCTCAAAATAAAGCGAATTTCTGCATTTTTGCCACAAAATATTAAGAATTTCTACATTTTTGCCCCAAAATAAGGAAAATTTCTGCCTTTTTTCCCTGAAATAAGTGAAATTTGTGCAATTTTGCCCCAAAATAAGGGAAATTTCTGCCTTTTTGCCCTGAAATATGTGAAATTTCTGCAATTTTACCCCAAAATAAGTCCAATTTCTGCCTTTTTGCCCCAAAATAATGGGAATTTCTGCCTTTTTGCCCCAAAATAAGAAAAATTTTTGCGTTTTTTCTCTGAAATAAGTGAAATTTCTGCAATTTTGCCCTAAAATAAGAAAAATTTCTGCAATTTTTTTCAATAACAAGGGAAATTTCTTCAATTTTGCCCCAAAATAAGGGGAATTTCTCCCTTTTTGCCCCAAAATAAAGGAAATTTCAGCCTTTTTACCTGAAAATAATTGAAGTTTCTGCAATTTTGCCCCAAATAAGAAAAATTTCTGCAAATTTGCCCCAAAATAAGAGAAATTTCTCCCTTTTTGCCCCAAAATAAAGGATATATCAGACCTTATTCCTGAAAATAAGTGAAATTTCTGCAATTTTGCCCCAAATAAGGGAAATTTCTGCAATTTTTCCCCAAAAATAAGGTAAATTCCTCCAATTTTGCCCCAAAATAAAGAGAATTTCTTGAATTTTGCCCCAAAATTAAGAGAGTTTCTGATTTTTGCCCCAAAATTAGGGGATTTTCTGCAATTTTGCTCCAAAATATGGGGAATTTCTGCCTTTTTGCTCCAAAATACAGGGAATTTCTGCGTTTTTGCCCGAAAATAATGGGAATGCATACCTTTTTGCCATAAAAAATGAAATTTCTTCATTTTTGCTCCAAAATAAGGGGAATTTCTGCCTTTTTGCCTCTAAATAAGTGGAATTTCTGTCTTTTTCCCACAAAACAAAGGGAATTTCTCTCTTTTTTGCTCCAAAATAAGAGGAATTTCTGACTCATTACCCTGAAATAAGTGAAATTTCTGCAATTTTGCCCCAAAATAAGGGAAATTTCTGCCTTTTTGCCCCCAAATAAGGGGAATTCAGCCTTTTTACCTCAAAATAAGAGGAATTTCTGCATTTTTGCCACAAAATATTAGGAATTTCTGTTATTTTGCCCCAAAATAAGGAAAATTTCTGACTTTTTTCCCTGAAATAAGTGAAATTTCTGCAATTTTGCCCCAAAATAAGTGAAATTTCTACAATTTTTGCCCCAAAATAAGGGAAATTTCTGGAATTTTGCCCCAAAAAAGTGGAATTTCTGAGTTTTGCCCCAAAATAAGGAGAATTTCTGTCTTTTTGCCCCAACATATAGGGAATTTCTGCCTTTTGCCCCAGAATTAGGGGAATTTCTGCAATTTTGCTCCAAAATACGGGGAATTTCTGCCTTTTTTCTCAAAAATAAGGGAAATGCATATCTTTTTGCCATAAAAAAGGGAAATTTCTTCATATTTGCCCCAAAACAAGGGGAAATTTCTGCTTTTTGACTCTAAATAAGTGGAATTTCTGTCTTTTTTCCCCAAACAACGGGAATTTCTGTATTTTTAGCACCAAAATAAGGGGGAATTTCTGACTTATTACCATGAAATAACTGAAATTTCTGCAATTTTGCCCCCCAAAAAGGGAAATTTCTGCCTTTTTGCCCTGAAATATGTGAAATTTCTTCAATTTTACCACAAAATAAGGTGAATTTCTGCCTTTTGCCATAAAATAATGAGATTTTCTGCCTTTTTGCCCCAAAATAAGAAACATTTTTGCTTTATTTCTCTGAAATAAGTGAAATTTCTGCAATTTTGTCCTAAAATAAGGGAAATTTCTGCAATTTTTTACCATAACAAGGGAAATTTCTGCAATTTTGCCCCAAAATAAGGGGAATTTCTCTTTTTTTGCCCCAAAATAAAGAAAATTTCAGCCTTTTTACCTGAAAATAAGTGAATTTAATGCAATTTTGCCCCAAATTAAGGAAATTTCTGCAATTTTGCCCCAAAATAAGGAAAATTCCTGCAATTTTACCCCAAAATAAAGGAAATTTCTTGAATTTTGCCCCAAAATAAGGGGAATTTCTGCCTTTTGCCCCAAAATTAGGGGAATTTCTGCAATTTTGCTCCAAAATACGGGGAATTTCTGCCTTTTGCCAGAAAATAATGGGAATGCATACCTTTTTGCCATAAAAAAGAAAATTTCTTCATTTTTGCTCCAAAATAAGGGGAATTTCTGCATTTTTGCCTCTAACTAAGTGGAATTTCTGTCTTTTTCCCCCAAAACAAAGAGAATATTTGTCTTTTTTGCCCCAAAATAAGGGGAATTTCTGACTTATTACCCTGAAATAAGTGAAATTTCTGCAATTTTGCCCCAAAATAAGGGAAATTTCTGCAATTTTGCCCCAATGTAAAGGAAATTTCTGCAATTTTGCCCCAAAATAAGAGGAATTTCTGCAATTTTGCCCCAAAATAAGGGAAATTTCTGCAATTTTGCCCCAATGTAAAGGAAATTTCTGCAATTTTGCCCCAAAATAAGAGGAATTTCTGCCTTTTTGCCTCTAAATAAGTGGAATTTCTATCTTATTCCCCCAAAACAACGGGAATTTCTGTATTTTTTGCCCCAAAATAAGTGGGAATTTCTGACTTATTACCCTGAAATAAGTGAAATTTCTGCAATTTTGCCCTAAAATATGGAAATTTCTGCAATTTTTCCATAATAAGGGAAATTTCTGCAATTTTGCCCCAAATAAAGGAAATTTCTGCAATTTTGCCCCAAAATAAAGGAAATTTCACCCTTTTTACTTGAAAATAAGTGAATTTTATGCAATTTTGCCCCAAATAAAGGAAATTTCTGCAATTTTGCCCCAAAATAAGGTAAATTCCTGCAATTTTGCCCCAAAATAAAAAAAAATTTTTGAATTTTGCCCCAAAATAAGGGGAATTTCTGATTTTTGCCCCAAAATAAAGGGAATTTCTTCTTTTTGCCCCAAAATTAGGGCAATTTCTGCAATTTTGCTCCAAAATACGGGGAATTTCTGCCTTTTTGCACGAAAATAATGGGAATGCACACCTTTTTGCCATAAAAAGGAAAATTTCTTTATATTTGCTCCAAAATAAGGGGAATTTCTGCATTTTTGCCTCTAACTAAGTGGAATTTCTGTCTTTTTCCCCCAAAACAAAGGGAATTTCTGTCTTTTTTGCCCCAAAATAAGGGGAATTTCTGACTTATTACCCTGAAATAAGTGAAATTTCTGCAATTTTGCCCCAAAATAAGGGAAATTTCTGCAATTTTGCCACAATGTAAAGGAAATTTCTGCAATTTTGCCCCAAAATAAGGGGAATTTCTGACTGTTTGCTCCCGAAAAAAGGAGATTTTCTGACTTTTTGCCCTAAAATAAGGAGAATTTCTGCTTTTTTGCCCGAAAATTATGAAAATTTCTGCAATTTTGCTTCAAAATACGGGGAATTTCGGCTTTTTATCCCGAAAGTAAGGGGAATGTATACCTTTTGCCAAAAAAAAGGGAAATTTCTTCATTTTTGCCCCAAAATAAGAGGAATTTCTGATTTTTACCTCAAAATAAGTGAAATTTCTCCCTTTTTAACCAAAAATAAATGGAATTTCTCTCTTTTTGCCCCAAAATAAAAGGAATTTTTGAATTAGGCCCTGAAATAAGTGATATTTCTGCAATTTTGCCCGGAAATAAAAGAAATTTCTACCTTTTTGACACAAAATAAGGGGAATTACTGTCTTTTTGCCCCAAAATAAGGGAAATTTCTGCCTTTTTGCCCCCAAATAAGGGGAATTTCAGCCTTTTTCCCTCAAAATAAAGCGAATTTCTGCATTTTTGCCACAAAATATTAAGAATTTCTACATTTTTGCCCCAAAATAAGGAAAATTTCTGCCTTTTTTCCCTGAAATAAGTGAAATTTGTGCAATTTTGCCCCAAAATAAGAGAAATTTTGGATTTTTTCCCCAAAATAAGTGGAATTTCTGAATTATGCCTTTAAATAAAGAGAATTTCTGTCTTTTTGCCCAAACATATTAGGAATTTCTGCATTTTTGCCCAACAATTAGGGGAATTTCTACAATTTTGCTCCAAAATACGGGGAATTTCTGCCTTTTTGCCCGAAAATAAGGGGAATGCATAACTTTTTGCCATAAAAAAGGGAAATTTTTTCATTTTTGCTCCAAAATAAGGGGAATTTCTGCATTTTTGCCTCTAACTAAGTGGAATTTCTGTCTTTTTCCCCCAAAACAAAGAGAATATTTGTCTTTTTTGCCCCAAAATAAGGGGAATTTCTGACTTATTACCCTGAAATAAGTGAAATTTCTGCAATTTTGCCCTAAAATAAGGGAAATTTCTGCAATTTTACCCCAATGTAAAGGAAATTTCTGCAATTTTGCCCCAAAATAAGAGGAATTTCTGCCTTTTTGCCTCTAAATAAGTGGAATTTCTATTTTATTCCCCCAAAACAACGGGAATTTCTGCATTTTTTGCCCCAAAATAAGAGGGAATTTCTGACTTATTACCCTGAAATAAGTGAAATTTCTGCAATTTTGCCCTAAAATATGGAAATTTCTGCAATTTTTCCATAATAAGGGAAATTTCTGCAATTTTGACCCAAAATAAGGGGAATTTCTCTTTTTTGCCCCAAAATAAAGGAAATTTCTGCCTTTTTACTTGAAAATAAGTGAATTTTATGCAATTTTGCCACAAATAAAGAAAATTTCTGCAATTTTGCCCCACAATAAGGTAAATTCCTGCAATTTTGCCCCAAAATAAAGGAATTTTTTTGAATTTTGCCCCAAAATAACAGGAATTTCTGATTTTTGCCCCAAAATAAAGGGAATTTCTGCCTTTTGCCCCAAAATTAGGGCAATTTCTGCAATTTTGCTCCAAAATACGGGGAATTTCTGCCTTTTTGCACAAAAATAATGGGAATGCATACCTTTTTGCCATAAAAAGGAAAATTTCTTCATTTTTGCTCCAAAATAAGGGGAATTTCTGCATTTTTGCCTCTAACTAAGTGGAATTTCTGTCTTTTTCCCCCAAAACATAGGGAATTTCTGTCTTTTTTGCCCCAAAATAAGGGAAATTTCTGACTTATTACCCTGAAATAAGTGAAAATTCTGCAATTTTGCCCCAAAATAAGAGAAATTTCTGCAATTTTGCCACAATGTAAAGGAAATTTCTGCAATTTTGCCCCAAAATAAGGGGAATTTCTGACTGTTTGCTTCCGAAAAAAGGAGATTTTCTGTCTTTTTGCCCTAAAATAAGGAGAATTTCTGCTTTTTTGCCCGAAAATTATGAAAATTTCTGCAATTTTGCTACAAAATACGGGCAATTTCGGCTTTTTATCCCGAAAGTAAGGGGAATGTATACCTTTTGCCACAAAAAAGGGAAATTTCTTTATTTTTGCCCCAAAATAAGAGGAATTTCTACTTTTTACCTCAAAATAAGTGAAATTTCTCCCTTTTTAACCAAAAATAAATGGAATTTCTCTCTTTTTGCCCCAAAATAAAAGGAATTTTTGAATTAGGCCCTGAAATAAGTGATATTTCTGCAATTTTGCCCAGAAATAAAAGACATTTCTACATTTTTGCCACAAAATAAGGGGAATTACTGTCTTTTTGCCCCAAAATATGGGAAATTTCTGCCTTTTTGCCCCCAAATAAGGGGAATTTCAGCCTTTTTCCCTCAAAATAAAGCGAATTTCTGCATTTTTGCCCCAAAATATTAAGAATTTCTACATTTTTGCCCCAAAATAAGGAAAATTTCTGCCTTTTTTCCCTGAAATAAGTGAAATTTGTGCAATTTTGCCCCAAAATAAGAGAAATTTTGGATTTTTTCCCCAAAATAAGTGGAATTTTTGAATTATGCCCTTAAATAAGGAGAATTTCTGTCTTTTTGCCCCAACATATTAGGAATTTCTGCATTTTAACCCAACAATTAGGGGAATTTCTGCAATTTTTCTCCAAAATACAGGGAATTTCTGCCTTTTTGCCAGAAAATAAGGGGAATGCATAACTTTTTGCCATAAAAAAGAGAAATTTCTTCATTTTTGCTCCAAAATAATGGGAATTTCTGCCTTTTTGCCTCTAAATAAGTGGAATTTCTGTCTTTTCCCCTCAAAACAAAAGGAATTTTTGTCTTTTTTGCCCCAAAATAAAAGGAATTTCTGACTTATTACCATGAAATAAGTGAAATTTCTGCAATTTTGCCCCAAAATAAGGGAATTTTCTGCCTTTTTGCCCTGAAATATGTGAAATTTTTGCAATTTTACCCCAAAATAAGTCCAATTTCTGCCTTTTTGCCCCAAAATAATGGGAATTTCTGCCTTTTTGCCCCAAAATAAGAAAAATTTTTGCGTTTTTTCTCTGAAATAAGTGAAATTTCTGCAATTTTGCCCTAAAATAAGGAAAATTTCTGCAATTTTTTTCAATAACTAGGGAAATTTTTTCAATTTTGCCCCAAAATAAGGGGAATTTCTCCCTTTTTGCCCGAAAATAAAGGAAATTTCAGCCTTTTTACCTGAAAATAATTGAAGTTTCTGCAATTTTGCCCCAAATAAGAAAAATTTCTGCAATTTTGCCCCAAAATAAGAGAAATTTCTCCCTTTTTGCCCCAAAATAAAGGATATATCAGCCCTTATTCTTGAAAATAAGTGAAATTTCTGCAATTTTGCCCCAAATAAGGGAAATTTCTGCAATTTTGCCCAAAAATAAGGTAAATTCCTCCAATTTTGCCCCAAAATAAAGGGAATTTCTTGAATTTTGCCCCAAAATAAAGAGAGTTTCTGATTTTTGCCCCAAAATTAGGGGATTTTCTGCAATTTTGCTCCAAAATACGGGGAATTTCTGCCTTTTTGCTCCAAAATACAGGAAATTTCTGCGTTTTTGCCCGAAAATAATGGGAATGCATACCTTTTTGCCATAAAAAATGAAATTTCTTCATTTTTGCTCCAAAATAAGGGGAATTTCTGCCTTTTTGCCTCTAAATAAGTGGAATTTCTGTCTTTTTCCCAAAAAACAAAGGGAATTTCTCTCTTTTTTGCTCCAAAATAAGAGGAATTTCTGACTCATTACCCTGAAATAAGTGAAATTTCTGCAATTTTGCCCCAAAATAAGGGAAATTTCTGCCTTTTTGCCCCCAAATAAGAGGAATTCAGCCTTTTTACCTCAAAATAAGAGGAATTTCTGCATTTTTGCCACAAAATATTAGGAATTTCTGTTATTTTGCCCCAAAATAAGGAAAATTTCTGACTTTTTCCCCTGAAATAAGAGAAATTTCTGCAATTTTGCCCCAATATAAGTGAAATTTCTACAATTTTGCCCCAAAATAAGGGAAATTTCTGGAATTTTGCCCCAAAAGAAGTGGAATTTCTGAGTTTTGCCCCAAAATAAGGAGAATTTCTGTCTTTTTGCCCCAACATATAGGGAATTTTTGCCTTTTGCCCCAGAATTAGGGGAATTTCTGCAATTTTGCTCCAAAATACGGGGAATTTCTGCCTTTTTTCTCAAAAATAAGGGAAATGCATATCTTTTTGCCATAAAAAAGGGAAATTTCTTCATATTTGCTCCAAAATAAGGGGAATTTCTGCCTTTTTGACTCCAAATAAGTGGAATTTCTGTCTTTTTTCCCCAAAACAACGGGAATTTCTGTATTTTTAGCCCCAAAATAAGGGGGAATTTCTGACTTATTACCCTGAAATAAGTGAAATTTCTGCAATTTTGCACCCAAAAAAGGGAAATTTCTGCCTTTTTGCCCTGAAATATGTGAAATTTCTGCAATTTTACCGCAAAATAAGGTGAATTTCTGCCTTTTTGCCCAAAAATAATGAGATTTTCTGCCTTTTTGCCCCAAAATAAGAAACATTTTTGCTTTATTTCTCTGAAATAAGTGAAATTTCTGCAATTTTGTCCTAAAATAAGGGAAATTTCTGCAATTTTTTCCCATAACAAGGGAAATTTCTGCAATTTTGCCCCAAAATAAGGGGAATTTCTCTTTTTTTGCCCCAAAATAAAGAAAATTTCAGCCTTTTTACCTGAAAATAAGTGAATTTAATGCAATTTTGCCCCAAATTAAGGAAATTTCTGCAATTTTGCCCCAAAATAAGGAAAATTCCTGCAATTTTACCCCAAAATAAAGGAAATTTCTTGCATTTTGCCCCAAAATAAGGGGAATGTTTGATTTTTGTCCCAAAATAAAGGGAATTTCTGCCTTTTGCCCCAAAATTAGGGGAATTTCTGCAATTTTGCTCCAAAATACGGGGAATTTCTGCCTTTTTGCAAGAAAATAATGGGAATGCATACCTTTTTGCCATAAAAAGAAAAATTTCTTCATTTTTGCTCCAAAATAAGGGGAATTTCTGCATTTTTGCCTCTAACTAAGTGGAATTTCTGTCTTTTTCCCCCAAAACAAAGAGAATATTTGTCTTTTTGCCCCAAAATAAGGGGAATTTCTGACTTATTACCCTGAAATAAGTGAAATTTCTGCAATTTTGACCCAAAATAAGGGAAATTTCTGCAATTTTGCCCCAATGTAAAGGAAATTTCTGCAATTTTGCCCCAAAATAAGGGGAATTTCTGCATTTTTGCCTCTAAATAAGTGGAATTTCTATCTTATTCCCCGAAAACAACGGGAATTTCTGCATTTTTTGCCCCAAAATAAGCGGGAATTTCTGACTTATTACCCTGAAATAAGTGAAATTTCTGCAATTTTGCTCTAAAATATGGAAATTTCTGCAATTTTTCCATAATAAGGGAAATTTCTGCAATTTTGACCCAAAATAAGGGGAATTTCTCTTTTTTTGCCCCAAAATAAAGGAAATTTCAGCCTTTTTACTTGAAAATAAGTGAATTTTATGCAATTTTGCCCCAAATAAAGGAAATTTCTGCAATTTTGCCCCAAAATAAGGTAAATTCCTGCAATTTTGCCCCAAAATAAAGGAAATTTTTTGAATTTTGCCCCAAAATAAGGGGAATTTCTGATTTTTGCCGCAAAATAAAGGGAATTTCTGCCTTTTGCCCCAAAATTAGGGCAATTTCTGCAATTTTGCTCCAAAATACGGGGAATTTCTGCCTTTTTGCACGAAAATAATGGGAATGCATACCTTTTTGCCATAAAAAGGAAAATGTCTTCATTTTTGCTCCAAAATAAGGGGAATTTCTGCATTTTTCCCAATAACTAAGTCGAATTTCTGTCTTTTTCCCCCAAAATTAAGGGAATTTTTGTCTTTTTTGCCCCAAAATAAGGGGAATTTCTGACTTATTACCCTGAAATAAGTGAAATTTCTGCAATTTTGCCCCAAAATAAGGGAAATTTCTGCAATTTTGCCACAATGTAAAGGAAATTTCTGCAATTGTGCCTCAAAATAAGGGGAATTTCTGACTGTTTGCTCCCGAAAAAAGGAGATTTTCTGTCTTTTTGCCCTAAAATAAGGAGAATTTCTGCTTTTTTGCCCGAAAATTATGAAAATTTCTGCAATTTTGCTTCAAAATACGGGGAATTTCGGCTTTTTATCCCGAAAGTAAGGGGAATGTATACCTATTGCCACAAAAAAGGGAAATTTCTTCATTTTTGCCCCAAAATAAGAGGAATTTCTGCTTTTTACCTCAAAATAAGTGAAATTTCTCCCGTTTTAACCAAAAATAAATGGAATTTCTCTTTTTTTGCCCCAAAATAAAAGGAATTTTTGAATTAGGCTCTGAAATAAGTGATATTTCTGCAATTTTGCCCCAAAATAAAAGAAATTTCTACCTTTTTGCCACAAAATAAGGGGAATTACTGTCTTTTTGCCCCAAAATAAGGGAAATTTCTGCCTTTTTGCCCCCAAATAAGGGGAATTTCAGCCTTTTTCCCTCAAAATAAAGCGAATTTCTGCATTTTTGCCACAAAATATTAAGAATTTCTACATTTTTGCCCCAAAATAAGGAAAATTTCTGCCTTTTTTCCCTGAAATAAGTGAAATTTGTGCAATTTTGCCCCAAAATAAGAGAAATTTTGGATTTTTTCCCCAAAATAAGTGGAATTTCTGAATTATGCCCTTAAATAAGGAGAATTTCTGTCTTTTTGCCCCAACATATTAGGAATTTCTGCTTTTCCTCCAAAATAAGGGGAATTTCTGCCTTTTTGTCTCTAAATAAGTGGAATTTCTGTCTTTTTCCTCCAAAACAACGGGAATTTCTGTATTTTTTGCCCCAAAATAAGGGGGAATTTCTGACTTATTACCCTGAAATAAGTGAAATTTCTGCAATTTTGCCCCAAAATAAGGGAAATTTCTGCCTTTTTGCCCTGAAATAAGTAAAATTTCTGCAATTTTACCCCAAAATAAGGTGAATTTCTGCCTTTTTGCCCTAAAATAATGGGAATTTCTGCCTTTTTGCCCCAAAATAAGAAACATTTTTGCTTTATTTCTCTGAAGTAAGTGAAATTTCTGCAATTTTGCCCTAAAATAAGGGAAATTTCTGAAATTTTATCCCATAACAAGGGAATTTTCTGCAATTTTGCCCCAAAATAAGGGGAATTTCTCTTTTTTTGCCCTAAAATTAAGGAAATTTCAGACTTTTTACCTGAAAATAAGTGAATTTTATGCAATTTTGCCCCAAATAAAGGAAATGTCTGCAATTTTACCCCAAAATAAGGTAAATTCCTGAAATTTTGCCCAAAAATAAAAGAAATTTCTTGAATTTTGCCCCAAAATAAGGGGAATTTCTGATTTTTGCCTCAAAATAAAGGGAATTTCTGCCTTTTGCCCCAAAATAAGGGGAATTTCTGCAATTTTGCTCCAAAATACGGGGAATTTGTGCCTTTTTGCCCGAAAATAATGGGAATGCATACCTTTTTGCCATAAAAAGGGAAATTTTTTCATTTTTGCTCCAAAATAAGGGGAATTTCTGCATTTTTGCCTCTAACTAAGTGGAATTTCTGTCTTTTTCCCCCAAAACAAAGGGAATTTCTGTCTTTTATTCCCCAAAATAAGGGGAATTTCTGACTTATTACCCTGAAATAAGTGAAATTTCTGCAATTTTGCCCCAAAATAAGGGAAATTTCTGAAATTTTGCCCCAATGTAAAGGAAATTTCTGCAATTGTGCCCCAAAATAAGGGGAATTTCTGAATGTTTGCTCCCGAAAAAAGGAGATTTTCTGTCTTTTTGCCCTAAAATAAGAAGAATTTCTGCTTTTTTGCCTGAAAATTATGAAAATGTCTGCAATTTTGCTTCAAAATACGGGCAATTTCGGCTTTTTATCCCGAAAGTAAGGGGAATGTATACCTTTTGCCACAAAAAAAGGGAAATTTCTTCATTTTTGCCCCAAAATTAGAAGAATTTCTGCTTTTTACCTCAAAATAAGTGAAATTTCTCCCTTTTTAACCAAAAATAAATGGAATTTCTCTTATTTTGTCCCAAGATAAAAGGAATTTTTGAATTAGGCCCTGAAATAAGTGATATTTCTGCAATTTTGACCCAAAATAAAAGAAATTTCTACCTTTTTGCCACAAAATAAGGGAAATTACTGTCTTTTTGCCCCAAAATAAGAGAAATTTCTGCCTTTTTGACCACAAATAAGGGGAATTTCAGCCTTTTTCCCTCAAAATAAAGGGAATCTCTGCAATTTTGCCCCAAAATAAGTGAAATTTCAGCAATTTTGCCCCAAAATAAGGGAAATTTCTTGAATTTTGCCCCAAATAAGTGAAATTTCTGAATTTTGCCCCAAAATAAAAAGAATTTCTGTCTTTTTGCCCAAACATATAGGGAATTTCTGCATTTTTGCCCCACAATTAGGGGAATTTCTGCAATTTTGCTCCAAAATATGGGAAATATCTGCCTTTTTGCCCGAAAATAAGGGGAATGCATAACTTTTTGCCATAAAAAAGGAAAATTTCTTCATTTTTGCTCAAAAATAAGGGGAATTTCTGCCTTTTTGCCTCTAAATAAGTGGAATTTCTGTCTTTTTCCCCCAAAACAAAGGGAATTTCTGTCTTTTTTGCCCCAAAATAAGGGAAATATTTGCCTTTTTGCCCTGAAATATGTGAAAATTCTGCAATTTTACCCCAAAATAAGGTGAATTTCGGCATTTTGCCCCAAAATAATGGGAATTTCTGCTTTCTGGCCCCAAAATAAGAAAAATTTTTGCTTTTTTTCTCTGAAATAAGTGAAATTTCTGTAATTTTGCTTTAAATTAAGGGAAATTTCTGCAATATTTCAACATATTTAGGGAAATTTCTGCAATTTTGACCCATAATAAGGGGAATTTCTTCCTTTTTGCCCCAAAATAAATGAAGTTTCAGCCTTTTTACCTGAAAATAAGTGAAATTTCTGTAATTTTGCCCCATATAAGAGAAATTTCTGCAATTTTGCTCCAAAATAAGGTAAATTCCTGCAATTATGCCCCAAAATAGAGGAAATTTCTTGAATTTTGCCCCAAAATAATGGGAATTTCTGATTTTGGCCCCAAAATAAAGGGAATTTCTGCCTTTTGCCCCAAAATTAAGGGAATTTCTGCAATTTTGCTCCAAAATATGAGGAATTTCTGCCTTTTTGCCCGAAAATAATGGGAATGCATACCTTTTTGTCATAAAAAGGGAAATTTCTTCATTTTTGCTCCAAAAAAAGGGGAATTTCTGCATTTTTGCCTCTAATTAAGTGGAATTTCTGTTTTTTTCCCCCAAAACAAAGGGAATTTCTGGTTTTTTTGCCGCAAAATAAGGAGAATTTCTCAATTATTACCCTGACATAAGTGAAATTTCTGCAATTTTGCCCCAAAATAAGCGAAATTTTTGCAATTTTGCCCCAATGTAAAGAAAATTTCTGCAATTTTGCCCAAAAATAAGGGGAATTTCTGACTGTTTGTTCCAAAAATAGGAGATTTTGTGCCTTGTTGCCCAAAAATAAGGAAAATTTCTGCCTTTTTGCTCAAAAATTATGAAAATTTCTGTAATTTTGCATCAAAATACGGGGAATTTCTGCTTTTATCCCGAAAGTAAGGGGAATGCATACCTTTTTGCCATAAAAAGGTAAATTTCTTCATTTTTGCTCCAAAATAAGGGGAATTTCGGCCTTTTTGCCTCTAAATAAGTGGAATTTCTGTCTTTTTTTTCAGAAACAAAGGGAATTTCTGTCTTTTTTACCCTAAAATAAGTGGAATTTCTGAATTATTACCCTGAAATATGTGAAATTTCGGCAATTTTGCCCCAAAATAAGGGAAATTCCTTCATTTTGCCCCCAAATAAGGGGAATTTCAGGCTTTTTACCTCAAAATAAGGGGAATTTCTGCCTTTTTGCCCAAAAATAAGGAAAATTTCTCCCTTTTTTCCCTGAAATAAGTGAAATTTCTGAAATTTTGCCCAAAAATAAGTTAAATTTCTGCAATTTTGCCCCAGAATAATGGAAATTTCTGGAATTTTGCCCCAAAATAAGTGGAATTTAGAGTTTTGCCACAAAATAAAAAGAATTTCTGCCTTTTTGCCCACAAATATGGGGAATTTCAGCCTTTTCACCTCAAAATAAAAGGAATTTCTGCATTTTGCCACAAAATATTAGGAATTTCTTCCTTTTTGCCCCAAAATAAAGAAAATTTCTGCCTTTTTTTCCTTAAATAAGTGAAATTTCTGCAATTTTGACCTAAAATAAGTGAAATTTTGCAATTTTGCCCCAAAATAAGGGGAATTTCTGGAATTTTGCCCCAAAATAAGTGGAATTTCTGAGTTTTGCCCCCAAATAAGGAGAATTTCTTTCTTTTTGCCCCAACATATAAGGAATTTCTGAATTTTTGCCCCACAATTAGGGGAATTTCTGCAATTTTGCTCCAAAATACGGGGAATTTCTTCCTTTTTTCCCGAAAATAATAGGAATGCATAACTTTTTGCCATAAAAAAGGGAAATTTCTTTATTTTTGCTACAAAATAAGGGGAATTTCTGCCTTTTTGCTTCTAAATAAGTGGAATTTCTGTCTTTTTCCCCCAAAACAAAGGGAATTTCTGTCTTTTTTGCCTCAAAATAAGGGATATTTCTGCCTTTTTGCCCTGAAATATGTGAAATTTCTGCAATTTTACCCCAAAATAAGGTGAATTTCTGACTTTTTGCCCCAAAATAATGAGAATTTCTGCATTTTTGCCCCAAAATAAGAAAAATTTTTGCTTTTTTCCTCTGAAATAAGTGAAATTTCTGCAATTTTGGCCTAAAATCACGGAAATTTCTGCAATTTTTCCCCATAATAAGGGAAATTTCTGCAATTTTGCCCCAAAATAAGGGGAATTTCTCACTTTTTGCCCCAAAATAAAGGAAATTTCACCCTTTTTACATGAAAATAACTAAAATTTCTGCAATTTTGCCCCAAATAAGGGAAATTTCTGAAATTGTGCCCCAAAATAAGGTAAATTATTGCAATTTTGCCCCAAAATAAAGGAAATTTCTGAATTTTTGCCCAAAATAATGGGAATTTCTGAATTTTGCCCCAAAACAAAAAGAATTTTTGCCTTTTGCCCCAAAATTAGGGAAATTTCTGCACTTTTGCTCCAAAATACGAGGAATTTCTGCCTTTTTGCCCGAAAATAATAGGAATGCATACCTTTTTGCCATAAAAAGGTTAATTTCTTTATTTTTGCTCCAAAATAAAGGTGATTTCTGCCTTTTTACCTCTAAATAAGTGGAATTTCTGTCTTCTTCCCCCAAAACAAAAGGAATTTCTGTCTTTTTTGCCCCAAAATAAGGGGAATTTCTGACTTATTACCCTGAAATAAGTGAAATTTCTGCAATTTTGCCCCAAAATAAAGGAAATTTCTTAAATTTTGCCCCAATGTAAAGGAAATTTATGCAATTTTGCCCCAAAATAAGGGAAATTTCTGACTGTTTGTTCCCAAAAAAAGGAGATTTTCTGTCTTTTTGCCCCCAAAAAAAAGAATTTCTGTCTTTTTGCCCGAAAATTATGAGAATTTCTGCAATTTTGCTTCAAAATACGAGGAATTTCTGCTTTTATCCCGAAAGTAAGGGGAATGCATACCTTTTTGCCATAAAAAGGTGAATTTCTTCATTTTTGCTCCAAAATAAGGGGAATTTCTGCTTTTCGCCTCTAAATAATTGGAATTTCTGTCTTTTTCCCCCAAAACAAAAGGAATTTCTATCATTTTTGCCCCAAAATATGAGGAATTTCTTACTTCTTACTATGAAATAAGTGAAATTTTTGCAATTTTGCCCCAAAATAAGGAAAATTTCTGCCTCTTTGCCCACAAATAAGGGGAATTTCAGGCTTTTTACCTCAAAATAAGGGGAATTTCTGCATTTTTACCCCAAAATAAGGGGAATTTCTCTCTTCTTGCCCCAAAATAAAGGAAATTTCAGCCTTATTACCTGAAAATAAGTGAAATTTCTGCAATTTTGCCCCAGAATAAAGGAAATTTCTGAAATTTTGCCCCAAAATAAGTGGAATTTCTGAGTTTTGCCCCAAAATAAGGAGAATTTTTGCCTTTTTGCCCCAACATATAGAAAATTTCTGCATTTTTGCCCCAAAATTAGGGGAATTTCTGCAATTTTGCTCCAAAATACGAGGAATTTCTGCCATTTTGCCCGAAAATAAAGGGAATGCATAACTTTTTGCCATAAATAAGGTAAATTTCTTCATTTTTGCTCCAAAATAAGGGGAATTTTTGCATTTTTGCCTCTAAATAAGTGGAATTTCTGTCTTTTTCACCCAAAACAAAGAAAATTTCTGTCTTTTTTGCCCCAAATTAAGGGAAATTTCTGCCTTTCTGCCCTGAAATATGTGAAATTTCTGCAATTTTACCCCAAAATAAGGTGAATTTCTGCCTTTTTGCCCCAAAATAATGGGAATTTCTCCCTTTTTGCCCCAAAATAAGAAAAATTTTTGCTTTTTTTCTCTGATATAAGTGAAATTTCTACAATTTTGCCTTAAATTAAGGGAAATTTCTGCAATATTTCCTCATAATAAAGGAAATTTCTGCAATATTGCCCCAAAATAAGGGGAATTTCTCCCTTTTTGCCACAAAATAAAAAAAATTTCAGCCTTTTTACCTGAAAATAACTGAAATTTCTGCAATTTTGCCCCAAATAAGGGAAATTTTTGCAATTTTGCCCCAAAATAAGGTAAATTTCTGCAATTTTGCCCCAAAATAAAGGTAATTTCTGGAATTTTTCCCCAAAATAAGGGGAATTTCTGATTTTTGCCCGCAAATAAAAGGAATTTTTGCTTTTTGCCCCACAATTAGGGGAATTTCTGCAATTTTGCTCCAAAATACGGGGAATTTCTGCCTTTTGCCCGAAAATAATGGGAATGCATACCTTTTTGCAATAAAAAGGGAAATTTCTTCATTTTTGCTCCAAAATAAGGGAAATTTCTGCCTTTTCGCCGTGAATTAAGGGAAATTTCTGCAATATTTCCCCATAATAAGGGAAATTTCTGCAATTTTGCTCCAAAATAAGGGGAATTTCTCCCTTTTTGCCACAAAACAAAGGAAATTTCAGCCTTTTTACCTGAAAATAACTGAAATTTCTGCAATTTTGCCCCAAAATAAGGTAAATTCATGAAATTTTGCCCCAAAATAAAGGAAATTTCTTGAATTTTGCACCAAAAGAAGGGGAATTTCTGATTTTTGCCCCAAAATAAAGGGAATTTCTGACTTTTGCCCCAAAATTATGGAATTTCTGCCTTTTTGCCCGAAAATTATGAGAATTTCTGCAATTTTGCTTCAAAATACGGGGAATTTCTGCTTTTTATCCTGAATGTAAAAGGAATGTATACCGTTTACCACAAAAAAGGGAAATTTCTTCATTTTTGCCCCAAAATAATAGGAATTTCTGCCTTTTTACCACAAAGTAAATGAAATTATTGCCTTTTTACCAAAAAATAAATGGAATTTCTGTCTTTTTGCCCCAAAATAAAAGGAATTTTTGAATTATGCCCTGAAATAAGTGAAATTTCTGCAATTTTGACCCAAAATAAGGGAAATTTCTGGAATTTTGCCCCAAAATAAATGGAATTTCTGAGTTTTGCCCCAAAATAAAGAGAATTTCTGTCTTTTCTGCCCAACATATAGGGAATTTCTGCCTTTTTGCCCCCAAATTAGGGGAATTTCTGCAATTTTGCTCCAAAATACAGGGAATTTCTGCCTTTTTGCCTGAAAATAATGGGAATGCATACTTTTTTGCAATAAAAAGGGTAATTTCTTCATTTTTGCTCCAAAATAAAGGCAATTTCTGCCTGTTTGGCTCTAAATAAGTGGAATTTCTGTCTTTTTCCCCCAAAACAAAGAGAATTCCTGTCTTTTTTGCCCCAAAATAAGGGAAATTTCTGACTTATTACCCTGAAGTAAGTGAAATTTCTGCAATTTTGCCCAAAATAAGGGAAATTTCTGCAATTTTGCCCCAATGTAAAGGAAATTTCTGCAATTTTGCCCCAAAATAAGGGAAATTTCTGACTGTTTGCTCCCGAAAAAAGGAGATTTTCTGTCTTTTTGCCCCAAAATAAGGAGAATTTCTGCCTTTTTGCCTGAAAATTAGAGAATTTCTGCAATTTTGCTTCTAAATATGGGGAATTTCTGCTTTTTATCCCAAAAATAACAGGAATGCATACCTTTTTGCCATAAAAAGGTACATTTCTTCATTTTTGCTCCAAAGTAAGGAAAATTTCTGCCTTTTTGCCTCTAAATAAGTGGAATTTCTGTCTTTTTCCCCCAAAGCAAAGGGAATTTCTGTCTTTTTTGCCCCAAAATAAGGGGAATTTCTGAATTATTACCCTGAAATACGTGAAATTTCTCCAATTTTGCCCCAAAATAAGGGAAATTTCTGCCTCTCTGCCCCCAAATAAGGGGAATTTCAGCCTTTTTACCTCAATATAAGGGGAATTTCTGCATTTTTGCCACAAAAAATTAGGAATTTCTGACTTTTCGCCCCAAAATAAAGAAAATTTCAGCCTTTTTCCCCTGAAATAAGTAAAATTTCGGCAATTTTGCCCCAAAATAAGTGAAATTTCTGCAATTTTGCCCCAAAATAAGGGAAATTTCTGGAATTTTGCCCCAAAATAAGTGGAATTTCTAAGTTTTGCCACAAAATAAAAAGAATTTCTGTCTTTTTGCCCCAACATATAGGGAATTTCTGCCTTCTTGCCCCACAACTATAGGAATTTCTGCAATTTTGCTCCAAAATACAGAAAATTTCTTCTTTTTTGCCCTGAAATATGTGAAATTTCTGCAATTTTACCCCTAAATAAGGTGAATTTCTGCCTTTTTGCCTGAAAATAATGGGAATGCAAACTTTTTTGCCATAAAAACGGTAATTTCTTCATTTTTGCTCCAAAATAAAGGGAATTTCTGCCTGTTTGCCTCTAAATAAGTGGAATTTCTGTCTTTTTCCCCCAAAACAAAGAGAATTTCTGTCTTTGTTGCCCCAAAATAAGGGAAATTTCTGACTTATTACCCTGAAGTAAGTGAAATTTCTGCAATTTTGCCCCAAAATAAGGGAAATTTCTGCAATTTTGCCCCAATGTAAAGGAAATTTCTGCAATTTTGCGCCAAAATAAGGGAAATTTCTGACTGTTTGCTCCCGTAAAAAGGAGATTTTCTGTCTTTTTGCCCTAAAATAAGGAGAATTTCTGCCTTTTTGCCTGAAAATTAGAGAATTTCTGCAATTTTGCTTCTAAATACGGGGAATTTCTGCTTTTTATCCCAAAAATAACAGGAATGCATATATTTTTGCCATATAAAGGTAAATTTCTTCATTTTTGCTCCAAAATAAGAGGAATTTCTGCCTTTTTGCCTCTAAATAAGTGGAATTTCTGTCTTTTTCCCTCAAAACAAAGGGAATTTCTGTCTTTTTTTCCCCAAAATAAGGGGAATTTCTGAATTATTACCCTGAAATATGTGAAATTTCTCCAATTTTGCCCCAAAATAAGGGAAATTTCTGCTTCTTTGCCCCCAAATAAGGGGAATTTCAGCCTTTTTACCTCAATATAAGGGGAATTTCTACATTTTTGCCACAAAATATTAGGAATTTCTGACTTTTTGCTCCAAAATAAGGAAAATTTCTGCCTTTTTCCCCTGAAATAAGTGAAATTTCGGCAATTTTGCCCCAAAATAAGTGAAATTTCTGCAATTTTGCCCCAAAATAAGGGAAATTTCTGGAATTTTGCCCCAAAATAAGTGGAATTTCTAAGTTTTGCCACAAAATAAAGAGAATTTCTGTCTTTTTGCCCGAACATATAGTGAATTTCTGTCTTTTTGCCCCACAACTAGGGGAATTTCTGCAATTTTGCTCCAAAATACAGAAAATTTCTTCCTTTTTGCCCTGAAATATGTGAAATTTCTGCAATTTTACCACAAATAAGGTGAATTTCTGCCTTTTTGCCTGAAAATAATGGGAATGCATACCTTTTTGCCATAAAAAGGGTAATTTCTTCATTTTTGCTCCAAAATAAAGGGAATTTCTGCCTGTTTGCCTCTAAATAAGTGGAATTTCTGTCTTTTTCCCTCAAAACAAAGAGAATTTCTGTCTTTTTTGCCCCAAAATAAGAGAAATTTTTGACTTATTACCCTGAAGTAAGTGAAATTTCTGCAATTTTGCCCCAAAATAAGGGAAATTTCTGCAATTTTGCCCCAATGTAAAGGAAATTTCTGCAATTTTGCGCCACAATAAGGGAAATTTCTGACTGTTTGCTCCCGAAAAAAGGAGATTTTCTGTCTTTTTGCCCAAAAATAAGGAGAATTTCTGCCTTTTTGCCTGAAAATTAGAGAATTTCTGCAATTTTGCTTCTAAATACGGGGAATTTCTGCTTTTTATCCCAAAAATAACAGGAATGCATATCTTTTTGCCATATAAAGGTAAATTTCTTCATTTTTGCTCCAAAATAAGGGGAATTTCTGCCTTTTTGCCTCTAAATAAGTGGAATTTCTGTCTTTTTTCCCAAAAACAAAGGGAATTTCTGTCTTTTTTGCCCCAAAATAAGGGGAATTTCTGAATTATTACCCTGAAATACGTGAAATTTCTCCAATTTTGCCAAAAAATAAGGGAAATTTCTGCCTCTGTGCCTCCAAATAAGGGGAATTTCAGCCTTTTTACCTCAAAATAAGGGGAATTTCTGCATTTTTGCCACAAAATATTAGGAATTTCTGACTTTTTGCTCCAAAATAAGGAAAATTTCTGCCTTTTTCCCCTGAAATAAGTGAAATTTCGGCAATTTTGCCCCAAAATAAGTGAAATTTCTGCAGTTTTGCCCCAAAATAAGGGAAATTTCTGGAATTTTGCCCTAAAATAAGTGGAATTTCTAAGTTTTGCCACAAAATAAAGAGAATTTCTGTCTTTTTGCCCCAACATATAGTGAATTTCTGTCTTTTTGCCCCACAACTAGGGGAATTTCTGCAATTTTGCTCCAAAATACAGAAAATTTCTTCCTTTTTGCCCTGAAATATGTGAAATTTCTGCAATTTTACCCCAAATAAGGTGAATTTCTGCCTTTTTGCCTGAAAATAATGGGAATGCATACCTTTTTGCCATAAAAAGGGTAATTTCTTCATTTTTGCTCCAAAATAAAGGGAATTTCTGCCTGTTTGCCTCTAAATAAGTGGAATTCTGTCTTTTTCCCTCAAAACAAAGAGAATTTCTGTCTTTTTTGCCCCAAAATAAGGGAAATTTTTGACTTATTACCCTGAAGTAAGTGAAATTTCTGCAATTTTGCCCCAAAATAAGGGAAATTTCTGCAATTTTGCCCCAATGTAAAGGAAATTTCTGCAATTTTGCGCCAAAATAAGGGAAATTTCTGACTGTTTGCTCCCGAAAAAAGGAGATTTTCTGTCTTTTTGCCACAAAATAAGGAGAATTTCAGCCTTTTTGCCTGAAAATTAGAGAATTTCTGCAATTTTGCTTCTAAATACGGGGAATTTCTGCTTTTTATCCCAAAAATAACAGGAATGCATATATTTTTGCCATATAAAGGTAAATTTCTTCATTTTTGCTCCAAAATAAGGGAAATTTCTGCCTTTTTGCCTCTAAATAAGTGGAATTTCTGTCTTTTTCCCCCAAAACAAAGGGAATTTCTGTCTTTTTTGCCCCAAAATAAGGGGAATTTCTGAATTATTACCCTGAAATACGTGAAATTTCTCCAATTTTGCCCAAAAATAAGGGAAATTTCTGCCTCTGTGCCTCCAAATAAGGGGAATTTCAGCCTTTTTACCTCAAAATAAGGGAAATTTCTGCATTTTTGCCACAAAATATTAGGAATTTCTGACTTTTTGCTCCAAAATAAGGAAAATTTCTGCCTTTTTCCCCTGAAATAAGTGAAATTTCGGCAATTTTGCCCCAAAATAAGTGAAATTTCTGCAGTTTTGCCCCAAAATAAGGGAAATTTCTGGAATTTTGCCCCAAAATAAGTGGAATTTCTAAGTTTTGCCACAAGATAAAGAGAATTTCTGTCTTTTTGCCCCAACATATAGTGAATTTCTGTCTTTTTGCCCCACAACTAGGGGAATTTCTGCAATTTTGCTCCAAAATACAGAAAATTTCTTCCTTTTTGCCCTGAAATATGTGAAATTTCTGCAATTTTACCCCAAATATGGTGAATTTCTGCCTTTTTGCCTGAAAATAATGGGAATGCATACCTTTTTGCCATAAAAAGGGTAATTTCTTCATTTTTGCTCCAAAATAAAGGGAATTTCTGCCTGTTTGCCTCTAAATAAGTGGAATTTCTGTCTTTTTCCCTCAAAACAAAGAGAATTTCGGTCTTTTTTGCCCCAAAATAAGGGAAATTTTTGACTTATTACCCTGAAGTAAGTGAAATTTCTGCAATTTTGCCCCAAAATAAGGGAAATTTCTGCAATTTTGCCCCAATGTAAAGGAAATTTCTGCAATTTTGCGCCAAAATAAGGGAAATTTCTGACTGTTTGCTCCCGTAAAAAGGAGATTTTCTGTCTTTTTGCCACAAAATAAGGAGAATTTCTGCCTTTTTGCCTGAAAATTAGAGAATTTCTGCAATTTTGCTTCTAAATACGGGGAATTTCTGCTTTTTATCCCAAAAATAACAGGAATGCATATATTTTTGCCATATAAAGGTAAATTTCTTCATTTTTGCTCCAAAATAAGGGAAATTTCTGCCTTTTTGCCTCTAAATAAGTGGAATTTCTGTCTTTTTCCCCCAAAACAAAGGGAATTTCTGTCTTTTTTGCCCCAAAATAAGGGGAATTTCTGAATTATTACCCTGAAATACGTGAAATTTCTCCAATTTTGCCCAAAAATAAGGGAAATTTCTGCCTCTGTGCCTCCAAATAAGGGGAATTTCAGCCTTTTTACCTCAAAATAAGGGGAATTTCTGCATTTTTGCCACAAAATATTAGGAATTTCTGACTTTTTGCCCCAAAATAAGGAAAATTCTGCCTATTTCCCCTGAAATAAGTGAAATTTCCGCAAATTTGCCCCAAAATAAGTGAAATTTCTGCAATTTTGCCTCAAAATAAGGGAAATTTATGGAATTTTGCCCCAAAATAAGTGGAATTTCTAAGTTTTGCCACAAGATAAGGAGAATTTCTGTTTTTTGCCCAACATATAGGGAATTTCTGTCTTTTTGCCCCACAACTAGGGGAATTTCTGGAATTTTGCTCCAAAATACAGAAAATTTCTTCCTTTTTGCCCTGAAATATGTGAAATTTCTGCAATTTTACCCCTAAATAAGGTAAATTTCTGCCTTTTTGCCACAAATTAATGGGAATTTCTGCCTTTTTGCCCCAAAATAAGAAAAAGTTTTGCTTTTTTTCTATGAAATAAGTGAAATTTCTGCAATTTTGCCCTGAAATAAAGAAAATTTCTCAATTTTTCCCAATAATATCGGAAATTTCTGCAATTTTGCCCCAAAATAAGGGGAATTTCTCCCTTTTTGCCCCAAAATAAAGGAAATTTCAGCCTTTTTACCAGAAAATAAGTGAAATTTCTGCAATTTTGCCCCAAATAAGAAAAATTTTTGCAATTTTGCCCCAAAATAAAGGAAATTTCTGGAATTTTGCCCCAAAATAAGGGGAATTTCTGATTTTTGCCCCAAAATATAGGGAATTTCTGCCTTTTGCCCCAAAATTAGGGCAATTTCTGTAATTTGCTCCAAAATACGGGGAATTTCTGCCTTTTTGCCTGAAAATAATGGGAATGCATACCTTTTTGCCATAAAAAGGGAAATTTCTTCATTTTTGCTCCAAAATAAGGGGAATTTCTGCCTTTTTGCCTCTAAATAAGTGGAATTTCTTTCTTTTTCCCCCAAAACAAAGGGAATTTTTTTCTTTTTTGCCCCAAAATAAGGGGAATTTCTGACTTATTACCCTGAAATAAGTAAAATTTCTGCAATTTTGCCCCAAAATAAGGGATATTTCTGACTTTTTGCCCCCAAATAAGGGGAATTTCAGCCTTTTTCCTCAAAATAAGGGGAATTTCTGCCTTTTTGCCCCAAAATAACAAAATTTCTTTTTTTTTCCATGAAATAAGAGAAATTTCTGCAATTTTGCCCAAAATAAGTGAAATTTCTGCAATTTTGCCCCAGAATAAGGGAAATTTCTGGAATTTTGCCCCAAAATAAGTGGAATTTCTGAGTTTTGCCCCAAAATAAGGAGAATTTCTGTCTTTTTTCCCAAACATATAGGGAATTTCTGCATTTTTGCCCCACAATTAGGAGAATTTTTCCAATTTTGCTCCAAAATACGGGGAATTTCTGCCTTTTTGCACGAAAATTAGAAGAATGCATACCTTTTTGCCTTAAAAAAGGGAAATTTCTTCATTTTTGCTTCAAAATAAGGGGAATTTCTGCTTTTTGCCTCTAAATAAGTGGAATTTCTGTTTTCTTCTCCCAAAACAAAGGGATTTTCTGTCTTTTTTGCGCCAAAATAAGAAAAATTTCTGACTTATTACCCTGAAAAAAGTGAAATTTCTGCAATATTGCCCCAAATTAAGGGAAATTTTTGCCTTTTTGCCAACAAATAAGGGGAATTTCAGCCTTTTTACCTCAAAATAAAGGGAATTTCTGCATTTTTGCCACAAAATAATTAGGAATTTCTGCTTTTTTGCCCCAAAATAAAGAAAATTTCTGCCTTTTTTCCCTGAAATAAGTGAAATTTCTGCAATTTTGCCCCAAAATAAGTGGAATTTCTGAGTTTTGCTCCAAAATAAGGACATTTTCTGTCTTTTTGCCCCAACATATAGGGAATTTCTGCCTTTTTGCACCACAATTATGGGAATTTCTGCAATTTTGCTCCAAAATACGGGGAATTTCTGCCTTTTTGCCAAAAAATAAGGGGAATGCATAACTTTTTGCCCTAAAAATATAAAATTTCTTCATTTTTGCTCCAAACTAAGGGGAATTTCTGCCTTTTTGCTTCTCAATAAGTAGAATTTCTGTCATTTTCCCCCAAAACAAAGAGAATTTCTGTCTTTTTTGCCCCAAAATAAGGGGAATTTCTGATTTATTACATTAAAATAAGTGAAATTTCTGCAATTTTGCCCCAAAATAAGGGAAATTTCTGCCTATTTGCCCTGAAATAAGGGGAATTTCAGCCTTTTTACCTCAAAATAAGGGGAATTTCTGCATTTTTGCCACAAAATATTAGGAATTTCTGACTTTTTGCCCCAAAATAATGAAAATTTCTGCCTTTTTTCCCTGAAATAAGTGAAATTTCTGCAATTTTGCCTCAAAATAAGTGAAATTTCTGCAATTTTGCCCCAAAGTAAGGGAAATTTTTGAAATTTTGCCCCAAAATAAGTGGAATTTCTAAGTTTTGCCCCAAAATGAGGAAAATTTCTGTCTTTTTGCCCAAACATATAGGGATTTTCTGCCTTTTTAGCCAGATATTGGGGGAATTTCTGCAATTTTGCTCCAAAATACGGGGAATTGTGCCTTTTTGCCATGAAATATGTGAAATTTCTGCAATTTTACACCTAAATAAGGTGAATTTCTGCTTTTTTGCCCCAAAATAATGGGAAATTCTGCCTTTTTGCCCCAAAATAAGAAAAACTTTTGCTTTTTTTCTCAAAAAAAGTGAAATTTCTGCAATTTTGCCTTAAATAAGAGAAATTTTTGCAATTTTTTACCATAATAAGGGAGATTTCTGCAATTTTGCCCAAAATAAATGGAATTTCTTCCTTTTTGGCCCAAAACAAAGGAAATTTCAGACTTTTTACCTTAAAATAAGTGAAATTTCTGAAATTTTGAAACAAATGAGGGAAATTTCTGCAATTTTGCCCCAAAATAATGTAAATTCCTGCAATTTTGCCCCAAAATAAAGGAAATTTCTGGAATTTTGCCCCAAAATAAGGGGAATTTCTGATTTTTGCCTCAAAATAAAGGGAATTTCTGCCTTTTGCCCCAAAATTAGGGGAATTTCTGCAATTTTGCTCCAAAATACAGGGAATTTCTGCCTTTTTGCCCGAAAATAATGGGAATGCATAACTTTTTGCCATAAAAAGGGAAATTAATTAATTTTTGCTCTAAAATAAGGGGAATTTCTGCCTTTTTGCCTCTAAATAAGTGGAATTTCTGTCTTTTTCTCTCAAAACAAAGGGAATTTCTGTCTTTTTCGCCTCAAAATAAGGGGAATTTCTGACTTACTACACTGAAATAAGTGAAATTTCTGCAATTTTGCCCCAAAATAAGGGAAATTTCTGCCTTTTTGTTCTGAAATATGTGAAATTTCTGCAATTTTACCCCAAAATAAGGTGAATTTCTGACTTTTTGCCACAAATTAATGGGAATTTCTGCCTTTTTGCCCGAAAATAAGTAAAATTTTGCTTTTTTTCTATGAAATAAGTGAAATTTCTGCAATTTTGCCCTAAAATAAAGAAAATTTCTGCAATTTTTCCCAATAATATCGAAAATTTCTTCAATTTTGCCCCAAAATAAGGGGAATTTCTCCCTTTTTGCCCCAAAATAAAGGAAATTTCAGCCTTTTTACCAGAAAATAAGTGAAATTTCTGCAATTTTGCCCCAAATAAGAAAAATTTTTGCAATTTTGCCCCAAAATAAAGGAAATTTCTGGAATTTTGCCCCTATATAAGGGGAATTTCTGATTTTTGCCCCAAAATATAGGGAATTTCTGCCTTTTGCCCCAAAATTAGGGCAATTTCTGTAATTTGCTCCAAAATACGGGGAATTTCTGCCTTTTTGCCTGAAAATAATGGGAATGCATACCTTTTTGCCATAAAAAGGGAAATTTCTTCATTTTTGCTTTAAAATAAGGGGAATTTCTGCCTTTTTGCCTCTAAATAAGTGGAATTTCTTTCTTTTTCCCCCAAAACAAAGGGAATTTCTTTCTTTTTTGCCCCAAAATAAGGGGAATTTCTGACTTATTACCCTGAAATAAGTGAAATTTCTGCAATTTTGCCCCAAAATAAGGGATATTTCTGACTTTTTGCCCCCAAATAAGGGGAATTTCAGCCTTTTTCCTCAAAATAAGGGGAATTTCTGCCTTTTTGCCCCAAAATAACAAAATTTCTTTTTTTTTCCATGAAATAAGAGAAATTTCTGCAATTTTGCCCAAAATAAGTGAAATTTCTGCAATTTTGCCCCAGAATAAGGGAAATTTCTGGAATTTTGCCCCAAAATAAGTGGAATTTCTGAGTTTTGCCCCAAAATAAGGAGAATTTCTGTCTTTTTGCCCAAACATATAGGGAATTTCTGCATTTTTGCCCCACAATTAGGAGAATTTTTCCAATTTTGCCCCAAAATACGGGGAATTTCTGCCTTTATGCCCAAAAATAATGGAAATGCATACCTTTTTGCCATAAAAAGGGAAATTTCTTCCTTGTTGCTCCAAAATAAAAGGAATTTCTGCCTTTTTGCCTCTAAATAAGTGGAATTTCTGTCTTTTTCCCCAAAAACGAAGGGAATTTCTATCTTTTTTGCCCCAAATTAAGGGGAATTTCTGACTTATTACCCTGAAATAAGTGAAATTTCTGCAATTTTGCCCAAAATAAGTGAAATTTCTGCAATTTTGCCCCAGAATAAGGGAAATTTCTGGAATTTTGCTACAAAATAAGTGGAATTTCTGAGTTTTTCCCCAAAATAGGGAGAATTTTTGTCTTTTTGCCCCAACATATAGGGAATTTCTGCATTTTTGCCCCACAATTAGGGGAATTTTTGCAATTTTGCTCCAAAATACGGGGAATTTCCTCCTTTTTGCCCGAAAATAAGAAGAATGCATTCCTTTTTGCCTTAAAAAAGGGAAATTTCTTCATTTTTGCTTCAAAATAAGAGGGAATTTCTGCTTTTTCGCCTCTAAATAAGTGGAATTTCTGTCTTTTTCCCCAAAAACAAAGGGATTTTCTGTCTTTTTTGCCCCAAAACAAGAAGAATTTCTGACTTATTACCCTGAAATAAGTGAAATTTCTGCAATTTTGCCCCAAAATAAGGAAAATTTTTGCCTTTTTGCCCACAAATAAGGGGAATTTCACCCTTTTTACCTCAAAATAAGGGGAATTTCTGCATTTTTGCCACAAAATATTAGGAATTTCTGCTTTTTTGCCCCAAAATAAAGAAAATTTCTGCCTTTTTTCCCTGAAATAAGTGAAATTTCTGCAATTTTGCCCCAAAATAAGTGGAATTTCTGAGTTTTGCTCCAAAATAAGGACATTTTCTGTCTTTTTGCCCCAACATATAGGGAATTTCTGCCTTTTTGCACCACAATTATGGGAATTTCTGCAATTTTGCTCCAAAATACGCTGAAATTCTGCCTTTTTGCTCAAAAATAAGGGGAATGCATAACTTTTTGCCCTAAAAAAATAAAATTTCTTCATTTTTGCTCCAAACTAAGGGGAATTTCTGCCTTTTTGCTTCTCAATAAGTAGAATTTCTGTCATTTTCCCCCAAAACAAAGAGAATTTCTGTCTTTTTTGCCTCAATATAAGTGGAATTTCTGACGAATTACCCTGAAATAAGTGAAATTTCTGCAATTTTGCCCCAAATTAAGGGAAATTTTTGCCTCATTTCCCCCAAATAAAGGGAATTTCAGCCTTTTTACCTCAAAATAAGGGAAATTTTTGCCTTTTTTGCCTCAAAATAAGGAAAATTTCTGCCTTTTTTACCCGAAATAAGTAAAATTTCTGCAATTTTGCCCCAAAATAAGTGAAATTTCTGCAATTTTACCCCAAAATATTGTGAATTTCTGCCTTTTTGCCCCAAAATAATGTGAATTTCTGCCATTTTGCCCCAAAATAAGAAAAATTTTTGCTTTTTTTCTCTGACATAAGTGAAATTTCTGCAATTTTGCCCTAAAATAAGGAAAATTTCTGAAATTTTTCCCAATAATGAGGGAAATTTCTGCAATTTTGCCCCAAAAATAGAGGAATTTCTCCCTTTTCGCCACAAAATAAAGGAAATTTCAGCCTTTTGACCTTAAAATAAGTGAAATTTCTGCAATTTTGCCCTAAAATAAGGAAAATTTCTGAAATTTTTCCCAATAATAAGGGAAATTTCTGCAATTTTGCCCCAAAATTAGAGGAATTTCTCCCTTTTTCCACAAAATAAAGGAAATTTCAGCCTTTTTACCTGAAAATAAGTGAAATTTCTGCAATTTTGCACCAAATAAGAAAAATTTCCGAAATTTTGCCCTAAAATAAGATAAATTCCTGCAATTTTGCCCCAAAACAAAGGAAATTTCTTGAATTTTGCCCCAAAATAAGGGGAATTTATGATTTTTGTCCCAAAATAAAGGGAATTTCTGCCTTTTGCCCCAAATTTAGGAGAATTTCTGCAATTTTGCTTCAAAATACGGGGAATTTCTGCCTTTATGCCCAAAAATAATGGAAATGCATACCTTTTTGCCATAAAAAGGGAAATTTCTTCCTTGTTGCTCCAAAATAAAAGGAATTTCTGCCTTTTTGCCTCTAAATAAGTGGAATTTCTGTCTTTTTCCCCAAAAACAAAGGGAATTTCTATATTTTTTGCTCCAAATTAAGGGGAATTTCTGACTTATTACCCTGAAATAAGTGAAATTTCTGCAATTTTGCCCCAAAATAAGGGATATTTTTGCCTTTTTGCCCCCAAATAAAAGGAATTTCAGCCTTTTTACCTCAAAATCAGGGGAATTTCTGCCTTTTTGCCCCAAAATAACAAATTTTTTTTTCCCCTGAAATAAGTGAAATTTCTGCAATTTTGCCCAAATTAAGTGAAATTTCTGCAATTTTGCCCCAGAATAAGGGAAATTTCTGGAATTTTGCTACAAAATAAGTGGAATTTCTGAGTTTTTCCCCAAAATAGAGAGAATTTTTGTCTTTTTGCCCCAACATATAGGGAATTTCTGCATTTTTGCCCCACAATTAGGGGAATTTTTGCAATTTTGCTCCAAAATACGGGGAATTTCCTCCTTTTTGCCCGAAAATAAGAAGAATGCATTCCTTTTTGCCTTAAAAAAGGGAAATTTCTTCATTTTTGCTTCAAAATAAGGGGTTATTTCTGCTTTTTTGCCTCTAAATAAGTGGAATTTCTGTCTTTTTCCCCAAAAACAAAGGGATTTTCTGTCTTTTTTGCCCCAAAACAAGAAGAATTTCTGACTTATTACCCTGAAATAAGTGAAATTTCTGCAATTTTGCCCCAAAATAAGGAAAATTTTTGCCTTTTTGCCCACAAATAAGGGGAATTTCACCCTTTTTACCTCAAAATAAGGGGAATTTCTGCATTTTTGCCACAAAATATTAGGAATTTCTGCTTTTTTGCCCCAAAATAAAGAAAATTTCTGCCTTTTTTCCCTGAAATAAGTGAAATTTCTGCAATTTTGCCCCAAAATAAGTGGAATTTCTGAGTTTTGCTCCAAAATAAGGACATTTTCTGTCTTTTTGCCCCAACATATAGGGAATTTCTGCCTTTTTGCACCACAATTATGGGAATTTCTGCAATTTTGCTCCAAAATACGCTGAAATTCTGCCTTTTTGCTCAAAAATAAGGGGAATGCATAACTTTTTGCCCTAAAAAAATAAAATTTCTTCATTTTTGCTCCAAACTAAGGGGAATTTCTGCCTTTTTGCTTCTCAATAAGTAGAATTTCTGTCATTTTCCCCAAAAACAAAGAGAATTTCTGTCTTTTTTGCCTCAATATAAGTGGAATTTCTGACGAATTACCCTGAAATAAGTGAAATTTCTGCAATTTTGCCCCAAATTAAGGGAAATTTCTGCCTCTTTTCCCCCAAATAAAGGGAATTTCAGCCTTTTTACCTCAAAATAAGGGAAATTTTTGCCTTTTTTGCCTCAAAATAAGGAAAATTTCTGCCTTTTTTACCCGAAATAAGTAAAATTTCTGCAATTTTGCCCCAAAATAAGTGAAATTTCTGCAATTTTACCCCAAAATATTGTGAATTTCTGCCTTTTTGCCCCAAAATAATGTGAATTTCTGCCATTTTGCCCCAAAATAAGAAAAATTTTTGCTTTTTTTCTCTGACATAAGTGAAATTTCTGCAATTTTGCCCTAAAATAAGGAAAATTTCTGAAATTTTTCCCAATAATAAGGGAAATTTCTGCAATTTTGCCCCAAAATTAGAGGAATTTCTCCCTTTTCGCCACAAAATAAAGGAAATTTCAGCCTTTTGACCTTAAAATAAGTGAAATTTCTGCAATTTTGCCCTAAAATAAGGAAAATTTCTGAAATTTTTCCCAATAATAAGGGAAATTTCTGCAATTATGCCCCAAAATTAGAGGAATTTCTCCCTTTTTCCACAAAATAAAGGAAATTTCAGCCTTTTTACCTGAAAATAAGTGAAATTTCTGCAATTTTGCACCAAATAAGAAAAATTTCCGAAATTTTGCCCTAAAATAAGATAAATTCCTGCAATTTTGCCCCAAAACAAAGGAAATTTCTTGAATTTTGCCCCAAAATAAGGGGAATTTATGATTTTTGTCCCAAAATAAAGGGAATTTCTGCCTTTTGCCCCAAATTTAGGAGAATTTCTGCAATTTTGCTTCAAAATACGGGGAATTTCTGCCTTTATGCCCAAAAATAATGGAAATGCATACCTTTTTGCCATAAAAAGGGAAATTTCTTCCTTGTTGCTCCAAAATAAAAGGAATTTCTGCCTTTTTGCCTCTAAATAAGTGGAATTTCTGTCTTTTTTCCCAAAAACAAAGGGAATTTCTATCTTTTTGCCTTAAATTAAGGGGAATTTCTGACTTATTACCCTGAAATAAGTGAAATTTCGGCAATTTTGCCCCAAAATAAGGGAAATTTCTGAAATTTTGCCCCAATGTAAAGGAAATTTCTGCAATTTTGCCTCAAAATAAGGGAAATTTCTGACTTTTTTTCCCAAAAAAAGGAGATTTTCTGTCTTTTTTCCCTAAAATAAGGAGAATTTCTGCCTTTTTGCCCAAAAATTATGAGAATTTCTGCAATTTTGCTTCAAAATATGGGGAATTTCTGCTTTTATCTCGAAAGTAAGGGAATGCATACCTTTTTGCCATAAAAAGGTGAATTTCTTCATTTTTGCTCCAAAATAAGGGGAATTTCAGCCTTTTTGCCTCTAAATAAGTGGAATTTCTGTCTTTTTCCCCCAAGACAAAGTGAATTTCTGTCTTTTTTGCCCGAAATAATGGGAATCTCTTCCTGTTTGCCCCAAAATAAGAAAAAATTTTGCTTTTTTTCTCTGAAATAAGTGAAATTTCTGCAATTTTGCCTTAAATTAGGGAAATTTCTGCAATATTTCCCCATAATAAAGGAAATTTCTGCAATTTTGCTCCAAAATAAGGGGAATTTCTCCCTTTTTGCCACAAAACAAAGGAAATTTCAGCCTTTTTACCTGAAAATAACTGAAATTTCTGCAATTTTGCCCCAAAATAAGGTAAATTCATGAAATTTTGCCCCAAAATAAAGGAAATTTCTTGAATTTTGCACCAAAAGAAGGGGAATTTCTGATTTTTGCCCCAAAATAAAGGGAATTTCTGACTTTTGCCCCAAAATTATGGAATTTCTGCCTTTTTGCCCGAAAATTATGAGAATTTCTGCAATTTTGCTTCAAAATACGGAGAATTTCTGCTTTTTATCCCGAATGTAAAAGGAATGTATACCGTTTACCACAAAAAAGGGAAATTTCTTCATTTTTGCCCCAAAATAATAGGAATTTCTGCCTTTTTACCTCAAAGTAAATGAAATTATTGCCTTTTTACCCAAAAATAAATGGAATTTCTGTCTTTTTGCCCCAAAATAAAAGGAATTTTTGAATTATGCCCTGAAATAAGTGAAATTTCTGCAATTTTGACCCAAAATAAGGGAAATTTCTGGAATTTTGCCCCAAAATAAATGGAATTTCTGAGTTTTGCCCCAAAATAAAGAGAATTTCTGTCTTTTCTGCCCCACATATAGGGAATTTCTGCCTTTTTGCCCCAAAATTAGGGGAATTTCTGCAATTTTGCTCCAAAATACAGGGAATTTCTGCCTTTTTGCCTGAAAATATTGGGAATGCAAACCTTTTTGCTATAAAAAGAGTAATTTCTTCATTGTTGCTCCAAAATAAAGGGAATTTCTGCCTGTTTGCCTCTAAATAAGTGGAATTTCTGTCTTTTTCCCCCAAAACAAAGAGAATTTCTGTCTTTTTTGCCCCAAAATAAGGGAAATTTCTGACTTATTACCCTGAAGTAAGTGAAATTTCTGCAATTTTGCCCCAAAATAAGGGAAATTTCTGCAATTTTGCCCCAATGTAAAGGAAATTTCTGCAATTTTGCGCCAAAATAAGGGAAATTTCTGACTGTTTGCTCCCGAAAAAAGGAGATTTTCTGTCTTTTTGCCCCAAAATAAGGAGAATTTCTGCCTTTTTGCCTGAAAATTAGAGAATTTCTGCAATTTTGCTTCTAAATACGGGGAATTTCTGCTTTTTATCCCAAAAATAACAGGAATGCATATCTTTTTGCCATATAAAGGTAAATTTCTTCATTTTTGCTCCAAAATAAGGGGAGTTTCTGCATTTTTGCCTCTAAATAAGTGGAATTTCTGTCTTTTTCCCCCAAAACAAAGGGAATTTCTGTCTTTTTTGCCCCAAAATAAGGGGAATTTCTGAATTATTACCCTGAAATACGTGAAATTTCTCCAATTTTGCCCCAAAATAAGGGAAATTTCTGCCTCTTTGCCCCCAAATAAGGGGAATTTCAGCCTTTTTACCTCAATATAAGGGGAATTTCTGCATTTTTGCCACAAAATATTAGGAATTTCTGACTTTTCGCCCCAAAATAAAGAAAATTTCTGCCTTTTTCCCCTGAAATAAGTAAAATTTCGGCAATTTTGCCCCAAAATAAGTGAAATTTCTGCAATTTTGCCCCAAAATAAGGGAAATTTCTGGAATTTTGCCCCAAAATAAGTGGAATTTTTAAGTTTTGCCACAAAATAAAGAGAATTTCTGTCTTTTTGCCCCAACATAGAGGGAATTTCTGTCTTTTTGCCCCACAACTATAGGAATTTCTGCAATTTTGCTCCAAAATACAGAAAATTTCTTCCTTTTTGCCCTGAAATATGTGAAATTTCTGCAATTTTACCCCTAAATAAGGTGAATTTCTGCCTTTTTGCCTGAAAATAATGGGAATGCAAACTTTTTTACCATAAAAAGGGTAATTTCTTCATTTTTGCTCCAAAATAAAGGGAATTTCTGCCTGTTTGCCTCTAAATAAGTGGAATTTCTGTCTTTTTCCCCCAAAACAAAGAGAATTTCTGTCTTTGTTGCCCCAAAATAGGGAAATTTCTGACTTATTACCCTGAAGTAAGTGAAATTTCTGCAATTTTGCCCCAAAATAAGGGAAATTTCCTCAATTTTGCCCCAATGTAAAGGAAATTTCTGCACTTTTGCCCCAAAATAAGGGAAATTTCTGAATTTTGCTCCCGAAAAATGGAGATTTTCTGTCTTCTTGCCCCAAAATAAGGAGAATTTCTGCCTTTTTGCCCGAAAATTATGAGAATTTCTGCAATTTTGCTTCAAAATACGGGGAATTTCTGCTTTTTATCCCGAAAGTAAGGGGAATGCATACCTTTTTGCCATAAAAAGGTAAATTTCTTCATTTTTGCTCCAAAATAAATGAAAATTTCTGCCTATTTGCCTCTAAATAAGTGGTATTTCTGTCTTTTCCTCCAAAACGAAGGGAATTTCTGTCTTTTTTGACCCAAAATAAGGGGAATTTCAGACTTAATACCCTCAAATAAATGAAATGTCTGTAATTTTGCCCCAAAATAAGGGAAATTTCTGACTCTTTGCCCTCAAATAAGGGGAATTTCAGCCTTTTTACCTCAAAATAAGGGCAATTCCTGCCTTTTTTGCCCAAAATTAAGGAAAATTTCTACCTTTTTCCCCGGAAATAAGTAAAATTTCTGCTATATTGCCCCAAAATAAGTGAAATTTCTGCAATGTTGCCCAAGAATAAGGGAAATTTCTGCAATTTTGCCCCAAAATAAGTGGAATTTCTGAGTTTTGCCCCAAAATAAGGAGAATTTCTGTATTTTTGCCCTAACATACAGGGAATTTCTGCCTTTTTGCCCCACAATTAGGGGAATTTCTGCAATTTTGCTCCAAAATACAGGGAATTTCTTCCCTTTCCCAAAAATAAAGGGAATGCATAAATTTTTGCCGTAAAAAAGGGAAATTTCTTCATTTTTGCTCCAAAATAAGGGGAATTTCTGCCTTTTTGCCTCTATATAAGTGGAATTTCTGTCTTTTTCCCTCAAAACAAAGGGAATTTCTGTCTTTTTCGCCTCAAAATAAGGGGAATTTCTGACTTACTACACTGAAATAAGTGAAATTTCTGCAATTTTGCCCCAAAATAAGGGAAATTTCTGCCTTTTTGTTCTGAAATATGTGAAATTTTTGCAATTTTACCCCAAAATAAGGTGAATTTCTTCCTTTTTGCCACAAATTAATGGGAATTTCTGCCTTTTTGCCTCAAAATAAAAAAAATTGCTTTTTTTCTATGAAATAAGTGAAATTTCTGCAATTTTGCCCTAAAATAAGGAAAATTTCTGCAATTTTTCCCAATATTAACAGAAATTTCTGCATTTTTGCTCCAAAATAAGGGGAATTTTTCCCTTTTTGCCCCAAAATAAAGGAAATTTCAGCCTTTTTACCTGAAAATAAGTGAAATTTCTGCAATTTTGCCCCAAAATAAGGGAAATTTCTGCCTTTTTGCCCTGAAATAAGGGGAATTTCAGCCTTTATACCTCAAAATAAGGGGAATTTCTGCATTTTTGCCACAAAATATTAGGAATTTCTGACTTTTTGCCACAAAATAAAGAAAATTTCTGCCTTTTTTCCCTGAAATAAGTGAAATTTCTGCAATTTTGCCCCAAAATAAGGGAAATTTCTGGAATTTTGCCCCAAAATAAGTGGAATTTCTAAGTTTTGCCCTAAAATAAGGAGAATTTCTGTCTTTTTGCCCCAACATATAGGGATTTTCTGCCTTTTAGCCCCACAATTAGGGGAATTTCTGCAATTTTGCTCCAAAATACGGGGAATTTCTGCCTTTTTGCCCTGAAATATTTGAAATTTCTGCAATTTTACCCCTAAATAAGGTGAATTTCTGATTTTTTGCCCCAAAATAATGGGAATTTCTGTCTTTTTGCCCTAAAATTAGAAAAATTTTTGCTTTTTTTCTCTAAAATAAGTGAAATTTCTGCAATTTTTCCCCAAAATAAGGGGAATTTCTTCGTTTTTGCCCCAAAACTAAGGAAATTTCAGCCTTTTTACCTGAAAATAAGTGAAATTTCTGAAATTTTGCCCCAAATAAAAGAAATTTCTGCAATTTTGCCCTAAAATAAGGTAAATTCCTGCAATTTTGCCCCAAAATAAAGGAAATTTCAGGAATTTTGCCCCAAAACAAGGGGAATTTCTGATTTTTGCCCCAAAATAAAGGGAATTTCTGCCTTTTGCCCCAAAATTAGGGGAATTTTGCAATTTTGCTCCAAAATACAGGGAATTTCTGCCTTTTTGCCTGAAAATAATGAGAATGCATACCTTTTTGCTATAAAAAGGGTAATTTCTTCATTTTTGCTCAAAAATAAAGGGAATTTCTGCCTGTTTGCCTCTAAATAAGTTGAATTTCTGTCTTTTTCCCCCAAAACAAAGATAATTTCTGTCTTTTTTGCCCCAAAATAAGGGAAATTTCTGACTTATTACCCTGAAGTAAGTGAAATTTCTGCAATTTTGCCCCAAAATAAGAGAAATTTCTGCAATTTTGCCCCAATGTAAAGGAAATTTCTGCAATTTTGCGCCAAAATAAGGGAAATTTCTGACTGTTTGCTCCCGAAAAAAGGAGATTTTCTGTCTTTTTGCCCAAAATAAGAAGAATTTCTGCCTTTTTGCCTGAAAATTAGAGAATTTCTGCAATTTTGCTTCTAAATACGGGGAATTTCTGCTTTTTATCCCAAAAATAACAGGAATGCATACCTTTTTGCCATAAAAAGGTAAATTTCTTCATTTTTGCTCCAAAATAATGGAAATTTCTGCCTTTTTGCCTCTAAATAAGTGGAATTTCTGTCTTTTTCCCCCAAAACAAAGGGAATTCCTGTCTTGTTTGCCCCAAAATAAGGGGAATTTCTGAATTATTACCAGGAAATACGTGATATTTCTCCAATTTTGCCCCAAAATAAGGGAAATTTCTGCCTCTTTGCCCCCAAATAAGGGGAATTTCAGCCTTTTTACCTCAATATAAGGGGAATTTCTGCATTTTTGCCACAAAATATTAGGAATTTCTGACTTTTTGCCCCAAAATAAGGAAAATTTCTGCCTTTTTCCCCTGAAATAAGTGAAATTTCGGCAATTTTGCCCCAAAATAAGTGAAATTTCTGCAATTTTGCCCCAAAATAAGGGAAATTTCTGGAATTTTGCCCCAAAATAAGTGGAATTTCTAAGTTTTGCCACAAAATAAAGATAATTTCTGTCTTTTTGCCCCAACATATAGGGAATTTCTGTCTTCTTGCCCCACAACTAGGGGAATTTCTGCAATTTTGCTCCAAAATACAGAAAATTTCTTCCTTTTTGCCCTGAAATATGTGAAATTTCTGCAATTTTTCCCCTACATAAGGTGAATTTCTGCCTTTTTGCCTGAAAATAATGGGAATGCATACCTTTTTGCCATAAAAAGGGTAATTTCTTCATTTTTGCTCCAAAATAAAGGGAATTTCTGCCTGTTTGCCTCTAAATAAGTGGAATTTCTGTCTTTTTCCCCCAAAACAAAGAGAATTTCTGTCTTTGTTGCCCCAAAATAAGGGAAATTTCTGACTTATGACCCTGAAGTAAGTGAAATTTCTGCAATTTTGCCCCAAAATAAGGGAAATTTCTGCAATTTTGCCCCAATGTAAAGGAAATTTCTGAAATTTTGCGCCAAAATAAGGGATATTTCTGACTGTTTGCTCCCGTAAAAAGGAGATTTTCTTTCTTTTTGCCCTAAAATAAGGAGAATTTCTGCCTTTTTGCCTGAAAATTAGAGAATTTCTGCAATTTTGCTTCTAAATATGGGGAATTTCTGCTTTTTATCCCAAAATAACAGGTATGCATACCTTTTTGCCATAAAAAGGTAAATTTCTTCATTTTTGCTCCAAAATAAGAGGAATTTCTGCCTTTTTGCCTCTAAATAAGTGGAATTTCTGTCTTTTTCCCCCAAAACAAAGGGAATTTCTGTCTTTTTTTCCCCAAAATAAGGGGAATTTCTGAATTATTACCCTGAAATATGTGAAATTTCTCCAATTTTGCCCCAAAATAAGGGAAATTTCTGCTTCTTTGCCCCCAAATAAGGAAAATTTCAGCCCTTTTACCTCAATATTAGGGGAATTTCTGCATTTTTGCCACAAAATATTAGGAATTTCTGACTTTTTGCTCCAAAATAAGGAAAATTTCTGCCTTTTTCCCCTGAAATAAGTGAAATTTCGGCAATTTTGCCCCAAAATAAGTGAAATTTCTGCAATTTTGCCCCAAAATAAGGGAAATTTCTGGAATTTTGCCCCAAAATAAGTGGATTTTCTAAGTTTTGCCACAAAATAAAGAGAATTTCTGTCTTTTTGCCCCAACATATAGTGAATTTCTGTCTTTTTGCCCCACAACTAGGGGAATTTCTGCAATTTTGCTCCAAAATACAGAAAATTTCTTCCTTTTTGCCCTGAAATATGTGAAATTTCTGCAATTTTACCCCTAAATAAGGTGAATTTCTGCCTTTTGCCTGAAAATAATGGGAATGCATACCTTTTTGCCATATAAAGGATAATTTCTTCATTTTTGCTCCAAAATAAAGGGAATTTCTGCCTGTTTGCCTCTAAATAAGTGGAATTTCTGTCTTTTTCCCTCGAAACAAAGAGAATTTCTGGCTTTTTTGCCCCAAAATAAGGGAAATTTTTGACTTATTACCCTGAAGTAAGTGAAATTTCTGCAATTTTGCCCCAAAATAAGGGAAATTTCTGCAATTTTGCCCCAATGTAAAGGAAATTTCTGCAATTTTGTGCCAAAATAAGGGAAATTTCTTACTGTTTGCTCCCGAAAAAAGGAGATTTTCTGTCTTTTTGCCCAAAAATAAGGAGAATTTCTGCCTTTTTGCCTGAAAATTAGAGAATTTCTGCAATTTTGCTTCTAAATACGGGGAATTTCTGCTTTTTATCCCAAAAATAACAGGAATGCATATTTTTTTGCCATATAAAGGTAAATTTCTTCATTTTTGCTCCAAAATAAGGGGAATTTCTGCCTTTTTGCCTCTAAATAAGTGGAATTTCTGTCTTTTTCCCCCAAACCAAAGGGAATTTTTTTTTTGCCCCAAAATAAGGGGAATTTCTGAATTATTACCCTGAAATACGTGAAATTTCTCCAATTTTGCCCCAAAATAAGGGAAATTTCTGCCTCTTTGCCCCCAAATAAGGGGAATTTTAGCCTTTTTACCTCAATATAAGGGGAATTTCTGCATTTTTGCCACAAAATATTAGGAATTTCTGACTTTTTGCCCCAAAATAAGGAAAATTTCTGCCTTTTTCCCCTGAAATAAGTGAAATTTCGGCAATTTTGCCCCAAAATAAGTGAAATTTCTGCAATTTTGCCCCAAAATAAGGGAAATTTCTGGAATTTTGCCCCAAAATAAGTGGAATTTCTAAGTTTTGCCACAAAATAAAGATAATTTCTGTCTTTTTGCCCCAACATATAGGGAATTTCTGTCTTCTTGCCCCACAACTAGGGGAATTTCTGCAATTTTGCTCCAAAATACAGAAAATTTCTTCCTTTTTGCCCTGAAATATGTGAAATTTCTGCAATTTTTCCCCTACATAAGGTGAATTTCTGCCTTTTTGCCTGAAAATAATGGGAATGCATACCTTTTTGCCATAAAAAGGGTAATTTCTTCATTTTTGCTCCAAAATAAAGGGAATTTCTGCCTGTTTGCCTCTAAATAAGTGGAATTTCTGTCTTTTTCCCCCAAAACAAAGAGAATTTCTGTCTTTGTTGCCCCAAAATAAGGGAAATTTCTGACTTATGACCCTGAAGTAAGTGAAATTTCTGCAATTTTGCCCCAAAATAAGGGAAATTTCTGCAATTTTGCCCCAATGTAAAGGAAATTTCTGAAATTTTGCGCCAAAATAAGGGATATTTCTGACTGTTTGCTCCCGTAAAAAGGAGATTTTCTTTCTTTTTGCCCTAAAATAAGGAGAATTTCTGCCTTTTTGCCTGAAAATTAGAGAATTTCTGCAATTTTGCTTATAAATATGGGGAATTTCTGCTTTTTATCCCAAAAATAACAGGTATGCATACCTTTTTGCCATAAAAAGGTAAATTTCTTCATTTTTGCTCCAAAATAAGAGGAATTTCTGCCTTTTTGCCTCTAAATAAGTGGAATTTCTGTCTTTTTCCCCCAAAACAAAGGGAATTTCTGTCTTTTTTTCCCCAAAATAAGGGGAATTTCTGAATTATTACCCTGAAATATGTGAAATTTCTCCAATTTTGCCGCAAAATAAGGGAAATTTCTGCTTCTTTGCCCCCAAATAAGGAAAATTTCAGCCCTTTTACCTCAATATAAGGGGAATTTCTGCATTTTTGCCACAAAATATTAGGAATTTCTGACTTTTTGCTCCAAAATTAGGAAAATTTCTGCCTTTTTCCCCTGAAATAAGTGAAATTTCGGCAATTTTGCCCCAAAATAAGTGAAATTTCTGCAATTTTGCCCCAAAATAAGGGAAATTTCTGGAATTTTGCCCCAAAATAAGTGGAATTTCTAAGTTTTGCCACAAAATAAAGAGAATTTCTGTCTTTTTGCCCCAACATATAGTGAACTTCTGTCTTTTTGCCCCACAACTAGGGGAATTTCTGCAATTTTGCTCCAAAATACAGAAAATTTCTTCCTTTTTGCCCTGAAATATGTGAAATTTCTGCAATTTTACCCCTAAATAAGGTGAATTTCTGCCTTTTGCCTGAAAATAATGGGAATGCATACCTTTTTGCCATATAAAGGATAATTTCTTCATTTTTGCTCCAAAATAAAGGGAATTTCTGCCTGTTTGCCTCTAAATAAGTGGAATTTCTGTCTTTTTCCCTCGAAACAAAGAGAATTTCTGTCTTTTTTGCCCCAAAATAAGGGAAATTTTTGACTTATTACCCTGAAGTAAGTGAAATTTCTGCAATTTTGCCCCAAAATAAGGGAAATTTCTGCAATTTTGCCCCAATGTAAAGGAAATTTCTGCAATTTTGTGCCAAAATAAGGGAAATTTCTTACTGTTTGCTCCCGAAAAAAGGAGATTTTCTGTCTTTTTGCCCAAAAATAAGGAGAATTTCTGCCTTTTTGCCTGAAAATTAGAGAATTTCTGCAATTTTGCTTCTAAATACGGGGAATTTCTGCTTTTTATCCCAAAAATAACAGGAATGCATATTTTTTTGCCATATAAAGGTAAATTTCTTCATTTTTGCTCCAAAATAAGGGGAATTTCTGCCTTTTTGCCTCTAAATAAGTGGAATTTCTGTCTTTTTCCCCCAAACCAAAGGGAATTTTTTTTTTGCCCCAAAATAAGGGGAATTTCTGAATTATTACCCTGAAATACGTGAAATTTCTCCAATTTTGCCCCAAAATAAGGGAAATTTCTGCCTCTTTGCCCCCAAATAAGGGGAATTTCAGCCTTTTTACCTCAATATAAGGGGAATTTCTGCATTTTTGCCACAAAATATTAGGAATTTCTGACTTTTTGCCCCAAAATAAGGAAAATTTCTGCCTTTTTCCTCTGAAATAAGTGAAATTTCAGCAATTTTGCCCCAAAATAAGTGAAATTTCTGCAATTTTGCCCCAAAATAAGGGAAATTTCTGGAATTTTGCCCCAAAATAAGTGGAATTTCTAAGTTTTGCCACAAAATAAAGATAATTTCTGTCTTTTTGCCCCAACATATAGGGAATTTCTGTCTTCTTGCCCCACAAATAGGGGAATTTCTGCAATTTTGCTCCAAAATACAGAAAATTTCTTCCTTTTTGCCCTGAAATATGTGAAATTTCTGCAATTTTTCCCCTACATAAGGTGAATTTCTGCCTTTTTGCCTGAAAATAATGGGAATGCATACCTTTTTGCCATAAAAAGGGTAATTTCTTCATTTTTGCTCCAAAATAAAGGGAATTTCTGCCTGTTTGCCTCTAAATAAGTGGAATTTCTGTCTTTTTCCAACAAAACAAAGAGAATTTCTGTCTTTGTTGCCCCAAAATAAGGGAAATTTCTGACTTATTACCCTGAAGTAAGTGAAATTTCTGCAATTTTGCCCCAAAATAAGGGAAATTTCTGCAATTTTGCCCCAATGTAAAGGAAATTTCTGAAATTTTGCGCCAAAATAAGGGAAATTTCTGACTGTTTGCTCCCGTAAAAAGGAGATTTTCTGTCTTTTTGCCCCAAAATAAGGAGAATTTCTGCCTTTTTGCCTGAAAATTAGAGAATTTCTGCAATTTTGCTTCTAAATACGGGGAATTTCTGCTTTTTATCCCAAAAATAACAGGAATGCATACCTTTTTGCCATAAAAAGTTAAATTTCTTCATTTTTGCTCCAAAATAAGAGGAATTTCTGCCTTTTTGCCTCTAAATAAGTGGAATTTCTGTCTTTTTCCCCCAAAACAAAGGGAATTTCTGTCTTTTTTTCCCCAAAATAAGGGGAATTTCTGAATTATTACCCTGAAATATGTGAAATTTCTCCAATTTTGCCCCAAAATAAGGGAAATTTCTGCTTCTTTGCCCCCAAATGAGGGGAATTTCAGCCTTTTTACCTCAATATAAGGGGAATATCTACATTTTTGCCACAAAATATTAGGAATTTCTGACTTTTTGCTCCAAAATAAGGAAAATATCTGCCTTTTTCCCCTGAAATAATGAAATTTCTGCAATTTTGCCCCAAAATAAGGGAAATTTCTGGAATTTTGCCCCAAATTAAGTGGAATTTCTAAGTTTTGCCACAAAATAAAGAGAATTTCTGTCTTTTTGCCCCAACATATAGTGAATTTCTGTCTTTTTGCCCCACAACTAGGGGAATTTCTGCAATTTTGCTCCAAAATACAGAAAATTTCTTCCTTTTTGCCCTGAAATATGTGAAATTTCTGCAATTTTACCCCAAATAAGGTGAATTTCTGCCTTTTTGCCTGAAAATAATGGGAATGCATACCTTTTTGCCATAAAAAGGGTAATTTCTTCATTTTTGCTCCAAAATAAAGGGAATTCCTGCCTGTTTGCCTCTAAATAAGTGGAATTTCTGTCTTTTCCCCTCAAAACAAAGAGAATTTCTGTCTTTTTTTCCCCAAAATAAGGGAAATTTTTGACTTATTACCCTGAAGTAAGTGAAATTTCTGCAATTTTGCCCCAAAATAAGGGAAATTTCTGCAATTTTGCCCCAATGTAAAGGACATTTCTGCAATTTTGCGCCAAAATAAGGGGAATTTCTGAATGTTTGCTCCCGAAAAAAGGAGATTTTCTGTCTTTTTGCCACAAAATAAGGAGAATTTCTGCCTTTTTGCCTGAAAATTAGAGAATTTCTGCAATTTTGCTTCTAAAGACGGGGAATTTCTGCTTTTTATCCCAAAAATAACAGGAATGCATATATTTTTGCCATATAAGGTAAATTTCTTCATTTTTGCTCCAAAATAAGGGGAATTTCTGCCTTTTTGCCTCTAAATAAGTGGAATTTCTGTCTTTTTCCCCCAAAACAAAGGGAATTTCTGTCTTTTTGCCCCCAAATAAGGGGAATTTCTGAATTATTACCCTGAAATACGTGAAATTTCTCCAATTTTGCCCAAAAATAAGGGAAATTTCTGCCTCTGTGCCTCCAAATAAGGGGAATTTGAGCCTTTTTACCTCAAAATAAGGGGAATTTCTGCATTTTTGCCACAAAATATTAGGAATTTCTGACTTTTTGCCCCAAAATAAGGAAAATTTCTGCCTTTTTCCCCTGAAATAAGTGAAATTTTGGCAATTTTGCCCCAAAATATGTGAAATTTCTGCAATTTTGCCCCAAAATAAGGGAAATTTCTGGAATTTTGCCCCAAAATAAGTGGAATTTGTAAGTTTTGCCACAAAATAAAGAGAATTTCTGTCTTTTTGCCCCACATATAGTGAATTTCTGTCTTTTTGCCCCACAACTAGGGGAATTTCTGCAATTTTGCTCCAAAATACAGAAAATTTCTTCCTTTTTGCCCTGAAATATGTGAAATTTCTGCAATTTTACCCCTAAATAAGGTGAATTTCTGCCTTTTTGCCCCAAAATAATGAGAATTTCTGCCTTTTTGCCCCAAATAAGAAAAAGTTTTGCTTTTTTTCTCTGAAGTAAGTGAAATTTCTGCAATTTTGCCCTAAAATAAGGAAAATTTCTGCAATTTTTCCCAATAATAACAAACATTTCTGCAATTTTGCCCCAAAATAAGGGTAATTTCTCCCTTTTTGCCCCAAAATAAAGGAATTTTCAGCCTTTTTACCTGAAAATAAGTGAAATTTCTGCAATTTTGCCCCAAATAAAAAAAATTTTTGCAATTTTGCCCCAAAATAAAGGAAATTTCTGGAATTTTGCCCCAAAATAAGGGGAATTTCTGATTTTTGCCCCAAATTATAGGGAATTTCTGCCTTTTGCCCCAAAATTAGGGCAATTTCTGTAATTTTGCTCCAAAATACGGGGAATTTCTGCCTTTTTGCCTGAAAATAATGGGAATGCATACCTTTTTGTAATAAAAAGGGAAATTTCTTCATTTTTGCTCCAAAATAAGGGGAATTTCTGCCTTGTTGCCTCTAAATAAGTGGAATTTCTGTCTTTTTTCCCCCAAAACAAAGGGAATTTCTTTCTTTTTTGCCCCAAAATAAGGGGAAGTTCTGAATTATTACCCTGAAATAAGTGAAATTTCTGCAATTTTGCCCCAAAATAAGGGATATTTCTGCCTTTTTGCCCCCAAATAAGGGGAATTTCAGCCTTTTTACCTCAAAATAAGGGGAATTTCTGCCTTTTTGCCCCAAAATAACAAAATTTCTTTTTTTTCCATGAAATAAGAGAAATTTCTGCAATTTTGCCCAAAATAAGTGAAATTTCTGCAATTTTGCCCCAGAATAAGGGAAATTTCTGGAATTTTGCCCCAAAATAAGTGGAATTTCTGAGTTTTGACCCAAAATAAGGCGAATTTCTGTCTTTTTGCCAAAACATATAGAGAATTTCTGCATTTTTGCCCCACAATTAGGAGAATTTTTCCAATTTTGCTCCAAAATACCGGGAATTTCTGCCTTTTTGCACGAAAATTAGAAGAATGCATACCTTTTTGCCTTAAAAAAGGGAAATTTCTTCATTTTTGCTTCAAAGTAAGGGGAATTTCTGCTTTTTGCCTCTAAATAAGTGGAATTTCTGTTTTCTTCTCCCAAAACAAAGGGATTTTCTGTCTTTTTTGCGCCAAAATAAGAAAAATTTCTGACTTATTACCCTGAAAAAAGTGAAATTTCTGCAATATTGCCCCAAATTAAGGGAAATTTTTGCCTTTTTGCCAACAAATAAGGGGAATTTCAGCCTTTTTACCTCAAAATAAAGGGAATTTCTGCATTTTTGCCACAAAATATTAGGAATTTCTGCTTTTTTGCCCCAAAATAAAGAAAATTTCTGCCTTTTTTCCCTGAAGTAAGTGAAATTTCTGCAATTTTGCCCCAAAATAAGTGGAATTTCTGAGTTTTGCTCCAAAATAAGGACATTTTCTGTCTTTTTGCCCCAACATATAGGGAATTTCTGCCTTTTTGCACCACAATTATCGGAATTTCTGCAATTTTGCTCCAAAATACGGAGAATTTCTGCCTTTTTGCCCAAAAATAAGGGGAATGCATAACTTTTTGCCATAAAAAAGGGAAATTTCTTCATTTTTGCTCCAAACTAAGGGGAATTTCTGCCTTTTTGCTTCTCAATAAGTAAAATTTCTTTCATTTTCCCCCAAAACAAAGAGAATTTCTGTCTTTTTTGCCCCAAAATAAGGGGAATTTCTGATTTATTACCCTAAAATAAGTGAAATTTCTGCAATTTTGCCCCAAAATAAGGGAAATTTCTGCCTTTTTGCCCTGAAATAAGGGGAATTTCAGCCTTTTTACCTCAAAATAAGGGGAATTTCTGCATTTTTGCCACAAAATATTAGGAATTTCTGACTTTTTGCCCCAAAATAAGGAAAATTTCTGCCTTTTTTCCCTGAAATAAGTGAAATTTCTGCAATTTTGCCTCAAAATAAGTGAAATTTCTGCAATTTTGCCCCAAAATAAGGGAAATTTCTGAAATTTTGCCCCAAAATAAGTGGAATTTCTAAGTTTTGCCCCAAAATAAGGAAAATTTCTGTCTTTTTGCCCCAACATATAGGGATTTTCTGCCTTTTTAGCCCAAAATTAGGGGAATTTCTGCAATTTTGCTCCAAAATATGGGGAATTTTGCCTTTTTGCCATGAAATATGTGAAATTTCTGCAATTTTACACCTAAATAAGGTGAATTTCTGCTTTTTTGCCCCAAAATAATGGGAAATTCTGCCTTTTTGCCCCAAAATAAGAAAAATTTTTGCTTTTTTTCTCAAAAAAAGTGAAATTTCTGCAATTTTGCCCTAAAATAAGAGAAATTTTTGCATTTTTTTTCCATAATAAGGGAGATTTCTGCAATTTTGCCCAAAATAAAGGGAATTTCTTCCTTTTTGCCCCTAAACAAAGGAAATTTCAGACTTTTTACTTTAAAATAAGTGAAATTTCTGAAATTTTGACCCAAATGAGGGAAATTTCTGCAATTTTGCCCCAAAATAATGTAAATTCCTGCAATATTGCCCCAAAATAAATAAAATTTCTGGAATTTTGCCCCAAAATGAGGCTTATTTCTGATTTTTGCTTCAAAATAAATGGAATTTCTGCCTTTTGCCCCAAAATTAGGGGAATTTCTGCAATTTTGCTCCAAAATACAGGGAATTTCTGCCTTTTTGCCCGAAAATAATGGGAATGCATAACTTTTTGCCATAAAAAGGGAAATTAATTAATTTTTGCTCTAAAATAAGGGGAATTTCTGCCTTTTTGCCTCTAAATAAGTGGAATTTCTGTCTTTTTCCCTCAAAACAAAGGGAATTTCTGTCTTTTTCGCCAAAAAATAAGGGGAATTTCTGACTTACTACACTGAAATAAGTGAAATTTCTGCAATTTTGCCCCAAAATAAGGGAAATTTCTGCCTTTTTGTTCTGAAATATGTGAAATTTCTGCAATTTTACCCCAAAATAAGGTGAATTTCTGCCTTTTTGCCACAAATTAATGGGAATTTCTGCCTTTTTGCCCCAAAATAAGAAAAAGTTTTGCTTTTTTTCTATGAAATAAGTGAAATTTCTGCAATTTTGCCCTAAAATAAAGAAAATTTCTGCAATTTTTCCCAATAATATCGGAAATTTCTGCAATTTTGCCCCAAAATAAGGGGAATTTCTCCCTTTTTGCCCCAAAATAAAGGAAATTTCAGACTTTTTACCTGAAAATAAGTGAAATTTCTGCAATTTTGCCCCAAATAAGAAAAATTTTTGCAATTTTGCCCCAAAATAAAAGAAATTTCTGGAATTTTGCCCCAAAATAAGGGGAATTTCTGATTTTTGCCCCAAAATATAGGGAATTTCTGCCTTTTGCCCCAAAATTATGGCAATTTCTGTAATTTTGCTCCAAAATACGGGGAATTTCTGCCTTTTTGCCTGAAAATAATGGGAATGCATACCTTTTTGCCATAAAAAGGGAAATTTCTTCATTTTTTCTCCAAAATAAGGGGAATTTCTGCCTTTTTGCCTCTAAATAAGTGGAATTTCTTTCTTTTTTCCCCAAAACAAAGGAAATTTCTTTCTTTTTTGCCCCAAAATAAGGGGAATTTCTGACTTATTACCCTGAAAAAAGTAAAATTTTTGCAATTTTGCCCCAAAATATGGGATATTTCTGCCTTTTTGCCCCCAAATAAGGGGAATTTCAGCCTTTTTACCTCAAAATAAAGGGAATTTCTGCCTTTTTGCCCCAAAATAACAAAATTTCTTATTTTTCCATGAAATAAGAGAAATTTCTGCAATTTTGCCCAAAATAAATGAAATTTCTGCAATTTTGCCCCAGAATAAGGGAAATTTCTGGAATTTTGCCCCAAAATAAGTGGAATTTCTGAGTTTTGCCCCAAAATAAGGAGAATTTCTGTCTTTTTGCCCAAACATATAGGGAATTTCTGCATTTTTGCCCCACAATTAGGAGAATTTTTCCAATTTTGCTCCAAAATACGAGGAATTTCTGCCTTTTTGCCTGAAAATAATGGGAATGCATTCCTTTTTGCCATAAAAAGGGAAATTTCTTCATTTTTTCTCCAAAATAAGGGGAATTTCTGCCTTTTTGCCTCTAAATAAGTGGAATTTCTGTCTTTTTCCCTCAAAACAAAGGGAATTTCTGTATTTTTCGCCTCAAAATAAGGGGAATTTCTGACTTACTACACTGAAATAAGTGAAATTTCTGCAATTTTGCCCCAAAATAAGGGAAATTTCTGCCTTTTTGTTCTGAAATAATTGAAATTTCTGCAATTTTACCCCAAAATAAGGTGAATTTCTGCCTTTTTGCCACAAATTAATGGGAATTTCTGCCTTTTTGCCCCAAAATAAGAAAAAGTTTTGCTTTTTTTCTATGAAATAAGTGAAATTTCTGCAATTTTGCCCTAAAATAAAGAAAATTTCTGCAATTTTTCCCAATAATATCGGAAATTTCTGCAATTTTGCCCCAAAATAAGGGGAATTTCTCCCTTTTTGCCCCAAAATAAAGGAAATTTCAGCCTTTTTACCTGAAAATAAGTGAAATTTCTGCAATTTTGCCCCAAATAAGAAAAATTTTTGCAATTTTGCCCCAAAATAAAGGAAATTTCTGGAATTTTGCCCCAAAATAAGGGGAATTTCTGATTTTTGCCCCAAAATATAGGGAATTTCTGCCTTTTGCCCCAAAATTAGGGCAATTTCTGTAATTTTGCTCCAAAATACGGGGAATTTCTGCCTTTTTGCCTGAAAATAATGGGAATGCATACCTTTTTGCAATAAAAAGGGAAATTTCTTCATTTTTGCTCCAAAATAAGGGGAATTTCTGCCTTTTTGCCTCTAAATAAGTGGAATTTCTTTCTTTTTCCCCCAAAACAAAGGGAATTTCTTTCTTTTTTGCCCCAAAATAAGGGGAATTTCTGAATTATTACCCTGAAAAAAGTGAAATTTCTGCAATTTTGCCCCAAAATAAGGGATATTTCTGCCTTTTTGCCCCCAAATAAGGGGAATTTCAGCCTTTTTACCTCAAAATAAGGGGAATTTCTGCCTTTTTGCCCCAAAATAACAAAATTTCTTATTTTTCCATGAAATAAGAGAAATTTCTGCAATTTTCCCCAAAATAAGTGAAATTTCTGCAATTTTGCCCCAGAATAAGGGAAATTTCTGGAATTTTGCCCCAAAATAAGTAGAATTTCTGAGTTTTGCCCCAAAATAATGTGAATTTCTGTCTTTTTGCCCAAGCATATAGGGAATTTCTGGATTTTTGCCCCACAATTAGGAGAATTTTTCCAATTTTGCTCCAAAATACGGGGAATTTCTGCCTTTTTGCCTGAAAATAATGGGAATGCATACCTTTTTGCCACAAAAAGGGAAATTTCTTCATTTTTTCTCCAAAATAAGGGGAATTTCTGCCTTTTTGCCTCTAAATAAGTGGAATTTCTTTCTTTTTCCCCCAAAACAAAGGGAATTTCTTTCTTTTTTGCCCCAAAATAAGGGGAATTTCTGACTTATTACCCTGAAATAAGTGAAATTTCTGCAATTTTGCCCCAAAATAAGGGATATTTCTGCCTTTTTGCCCCCAAATAAGGGGAATTTCAGCCTTTTTACCTCAAAATAAGGGGAATTTCTGCCTTTTTGCCCCAAAATAACAAAATTTCTTATTTTTCCATGAAATAAGAGAAATTTCTGCAATTTTCCCCAAAATAAGTGAAATTTCTGCAATTTTGCCCCAGAATAAGGGAAATTTCTGGAATTTTGCCCCAAAATAAGTGGAATTTCTGAGTTTTGACCCAAAATAAGGCGAATTTCTGTCTTTTTGCCAAAACATATAGAGAATTTCTGCATTTTTGCCCCACAATTAGGAGAATTTTTCCAATTTTGCTCCAAAATACCGGGAATTTCTGCCTTTTTGCACCAAAATTAGAAGAATGCATACCTTTTTGCCTTAAAAAAGGGAAATTTCTTCATTTTTGCTTCAAAGTAAGGGGAATTTCTGCTTTTTGCCTCTAAATAAGTGGAATTTCTGTTTTCTTCTCCCAAAACAAAGGGATTTTCTGTCTTTTTTGCGCCAAAATAAGAAAAATTTCTGACTTATTACCCTGAAAAAAGTGAAATTTCTGCAATATTGCCCCAAATTAAGGGAAATTTTTGCCTTTTTGCCAACAAATAAGGGGAATTTCAGCCTTTTTACCTCAAAATAAAGGGAATTTCTGCATTTTTGCCACAAAATATTAGGAATTTCTGCTTTTTTGCCCCAAAATAAAGAAAATTTCTGCCTTTTTTCCCTGAAATAAGTGAAATTTCTGCAATTTTGCCCCAAAATAAGTGGAATTTCTGAGTTTTGCTCCAAAATAAGGACATTTTCTGTCTTTTTGCCCCAACATATAGGGAATTTCTGCCTTTTTGCACCACAATTATCGGAATTTCTGCAATTTTGCTCCAAAATACGGAGAATTTCTGCCTTTTTGCCCAAAAATAAGGGGAATGCATAACTTTTTGCCATAAAAAAGGGAAATTTCTTCATTTTTGCTCCAAACTAAGGGGAATTTCTGCCTTTTTGCTTCTCAATAAGTAAAATTTCTTTCATTTTCCCCCAAAACAAAGAGAATTTCTGTCTTTTTTGCCCCAAAATAAGGGGAATTTCTGATTTATTACCCTAAAATAAGTGAAATTTCTGCAATTTTGCCCCAAAATAAGGGAAATTTCTGCCTTTTTGCCCTGAAATAAGGGGAATTTCAGCCTTTTTACCTCAAAATAAGGGGAATTTCTGCATTTTTGCCACAAAATATTAGGAATTTCTGACTTTTTGCCCCAAAATAAGGAAAATTTCTGCCTTTTTTCCCTGAAATAAGTGAAATTTCTGCAATTTTGCCTCAAAATAAGTGAAATTTCTGCAATTTTGCCCCAAAATAAGGGAAATTTCTGAAATTTTGTTCCAAAATAAGTGGAATTTCTAAGTTTTGCCCCAAAATAAGGAAAATTTCTGTCTTTTTGCCCCAACATATAGGGATTTTCTGCCTTTTTAGCCCAAAATTAGGGGAATTTCTGCAATTTTGCTCCAAAATATGGGGAATTTTGCCTTTTTGCCATGAAATATGTGAAATTTCTGCAATTTTACACCTAAATAAGGTGAATTTCTGCTTTTTTGCCCCAAAATAATGGGAAATTCTGCCTTTTTGCCCCAAAATAAGAAAAATTTTTGCTTTTTTTCTCAAAAAAAAGTGAAATTTCTGCAATTTTGCCCTAAAATAAGAGAAATTTTTGCATTTTTTTTCCATAATAAGGGAGATTTCTGCAATTTTGCCCAAAATAAAGGGAATTTCTTCCTTTTTGCCCCTAAACAAAGGAAATTTCAGACTTTTTACTTTAAAATAAGTGAAATTTCTGAAATTTTGACCCAAATGAGGGAAATTTCTGCAATTTTGCCCCAAAATAATGTAAATTCCTGCAATTTTGCCCCAAAATAAATAAAATTTCTGGAATTTTGCCCCAAAATAAGGCTTATTTCTGATTTTTGCCTCAAAATAAAGGGAATTTCTGCCTTTTGCCCCAAAATTAGGGGAATTTCTGCAATTTTGCTCCAAAATACAGGGAATTTCTGCCTTTTTGCCTGAAAATAATGGGAATGCATACCTTTTTGCCATAAAAAGGGAAATTTCTTCATTTTTTCTCCAAAATAAGGGGAATTTCTGCCTTTTTGCCTCTAAATAAGTGGAATTTCTTTCTTTTTTCCCCAAAACAAAGGAAATTTCTTTCTTTTTTGCCCCAAAATAAGGGGAATTTCTGACTTATTACCCTGAAAAAAGTAAAATTTCTGCAATTTTGCCCCAAAATATGGGATATTTCTGCCTTTTTGCCCCCAAATAAGGGGAATTTCAGCCCTTTTACCTCAAAATAAAGGGAATTTCTGCCTTTTTGCCCCAAAATAACAAAATTTCTTATTTTTCCATGAAATAAGAGAAATTTCTGCAATTTTGCCCAAAATAAGTGAAATTTCTGCAATTTTGCCCCAGAATAAGGGAAATTTCTGGAATTTTGCCCCAAAATAAGTGGAATTTCTGAGTTTTGCCCCAAAATAAGGAGAATTTCTGTCTTTTTGCCCAAACATATAGGGAATTTCTGCATTTTTGCCCCACAATTAGGAGAATTTTTCCAATTTTGCTCCAAAATACGAGGAATTTCTGCCTTTTTGCCTGAAAATAATGGGAATGCATTCCTTTTTGCCATAAAAAGGGAAATTTCTTCATTTTTTCTCCAAAATAAGGGGAATTTCTGCCTTTTTGCCTCTAAATAAGTGGAATTTCTGTCTTTTTCCCTCAAAACAAAGGGAATTTCTGTATTTTTCGCCTCAAAATAAGGGGAATTTCTGACTTACTACACTGAAATAAGTGAAATTTCTGCAATTTTGCCCCAAAATAAGGGAAATTTCTGCCTTTTTGTTCTGAAATAATTGAAATTTCTGCAATTTTACCCCAAAATAAGGTGAATTTCTGCCTTTTTGCCACAAATTAATGGGAATTTCTGCCTTTTTGCCCCAAAATAAGAAAAAGTTTTGCTTTTTTTCTATGAAATAAGTGAAATTTCTGCAATTTTGCCCTAAAATAAAGAAAATTTCTGCAATTTTTCCCAATAATATCGGAAATTTCTGCAATTTTGCCCCAAAATAAGGGGAATTTCTCCCTTTTTTCCCCAAAATAAAGGAAATTTCAGCCTTTTTACCTGAAAATAAGTGAAATTTCTGCAATTTTGCCCCAAATAAGAAAAATTTTTGCAATTTTGCCCCAAAATAAAGGAAATTTCTGGAATTTTGCCCCAAAATAAGGGGAATTTCTGATTTTTGCCCCAAAATATAGGGAATTTCTGCCTTTTGCCCCAAAATTAGGGCAATTTCTGTAATTTTGCTCCAAAATACGGGGAATTTCTGCCTTTTTGCCTGAAAATAATGGGAATGCATACCTTTTTGCCATAAAAAGGGAAATTTCTTCATTTTTGCTCCAAAATAAGGGGAATTTCTGCCTTTTTGCCTCTAAATAAGTGGAATTTCTTTCTTTTTCCCCCAAAACAAAGGGAATTTCTTTCTTTTTTGCCCCAAAATAAGGGGAATTTCTGAATTATTACCCTGAAAAAAGTGAAATTTCTGCAATTTTGCCCCAAAATAAGGGATATTTCTGCCTTTTTGCCCCCAAGTAAGGGGAATTTCAGCCTTTTTACCTCAAAATAAGGGGAATTTCTGCCTTTTTGCCCCAAAATAACAAAATTTCTTATTTTTCCATGAAATAAGAGAAATTTCTGCAATTTTCCCCAAAATAAGTGAAATTTCTGCAATTTTGCCCCAGAATAAGGGAAATTTCTGGAATTTTGCCCCAAAATAAGTAGAATTTCTGAGTTTTGCCCCAAAATAATGAGAATTTCTGTCTTTTTGCCCAAGCATATAGGGAATATCTGGATTTTTGCCCCACAATTAGGAGAATTTTTCCAATTTTGCTCCAAAATACGGGGAATTTCTGCCTTTTTGCCTGAAAATAATGGGAATGCATACCTTTTTGCCACAAAAAGGGAAATTTCTTCATTTTTTCTCCAAAATAAGGGGAATTTCTGCCTTTTTGCCTCTAAATAAGTGGAATTTCTTTCTTTTTCCCCCAAAACAAAGGGAATTTCTTTCTTTTTTGCCCCAAAATAAGGGGAATTTCTGACTTATTACCCTGAAATAAGTGAAATTTCTGCAATTTTGCCCCAAAATAAGGGATATTTCTGCCTTTTTGCCCCCAAATAAGGGGAATTTCAGCCTTTTTACCTCAAAATAAGGGTAATTTCTGCCTTTTTGCCCCAAAATAACAAAATTTCTTATTTTTCCATGAAATAAGAGAAATTTCTGCAATTTTCCCCAAAATAAGTGAAATTTCTGCAATTTTGCCCCAGAATAAGGGAAATTTCTGGAATTTTGCCCCAAAATAAGTGGAATTTCTGAGTTATGCCCCAAAATAAGGAGAATTTCTGTCTTTTTGCCCAAACATATAGGGAATTTCTGCATTTTTGCCCCACAATTAGGAGAATTTTTCCAATTTTGCTCCAAAATACGGGGAATTTCTGCCTTTATGCCTGAAAATAATGGGAATGCATACCTTTTTGCCACAAAAAGGGAAATTACTTCATTTTTTCTCCAAAATAAGGGGAATTTCTGCCTTTTTGCCTCTAAATAAGTGGAATTTCTTTCTTTTTCCCACAAAACAAAGGGAATTTCTTTCTTTTTTGCCCCAAAATAAGGGGAATTTCTGACTTATTACCCTGAAATAAGTGAAATTTCTGCAATTTTGCCCCAAAATAAGGGATATTTCTGCCTTTTTGCCCCCAAATAAGGGGAATTTCAGCCTTTTTACCTCAAAATAAGGGGAATTTCTGCCTTTTTGCCCCAAAATAACAAAATTTCTTTTTTTTCCATGAAATAAGTTAAATTTCTGCAATTTTGCCCAAAATAAGTGAAATTTCTGCAATTTTGCCCCAGAATAAGGGAAATTTCTGAAATTTTGCCCCAAAATAAGTGGAATTTCTGAGTTTTGCCCCAAAATAAGGAAAATTTCTGTCTTTTTGCCCCAACATATAGGGATTTTCTGCATTTTTGCCCCACAATTAGGAGAATTTTTCCAATTTTGCTCCAAAATACGGGGAATTTCTGCCTTTTTGCACGAAAATTAGAAGAATGCATACCTTTTTGCCTTAAACAAGGGAAATTTTTTCATTTTTGCTTCAAAATAAGGGGAATTTCTGCTTTTTGCCTCTAAATAAGTGGAATTTCTGTTTTCTTCTCCCAAAACAAAGGGATTTTCTGTCTTTTTTGCGCCAAAATAAGAAAAATTTCTGACTTATTACCCTGAAAAAAGTGAAATTTCTGCAATATTGCCCCAAATTAAGGGAAATTTTTGCCTTTTTGCCAACAAATAAGGGGAATTTCAGCCTTTTTACCTCAAAATAAAGGGAATTTCTGCATTTTTGTCACAAAATATTAGGAATTTCTGCTTTTTTGCCCCAAAATAAAGAAAATTTCTGCCTTTTTTCCCTGAAATAAGTGAAATTTCTGCAATTTTGCCCCAAAATAAGTGGAATTTCTGAGTTTTGCTCCAAAATAAGGACATTTTCTGTCTTTTTGCCCCAACATATAGGGAATTTCTGCCTTTTTGCACCACAATTATCGGAATTTCTGCAATTTTGCTCCAAAATACAGGGAATTTCTGCCTTTTTGCCCAAAAATAAGGGGAATCCATAACGTTTTGCCATAAAAAAGGGAAATTTCTTCATTTTTGCTCCAAACTAACGGGAATTTCTGCCTTTTTGCTTCTCAATAAGTAGAATTTCTGTCATTTTCTCCCAAAACAAAGAGAATTTCTGTCTTTTTTGCCCCAAAATAAGGGGAATTTCTGATTTATTACCCTAAAATAAGTGAAATTTCTGCAATTTTGCCCCAAAATAAGGGAAATTTCTGCCTTTTTGCCCTGAAATAAGGGGAATTTCAGCCTTTTTACCTCAAAATAAGGGGAATTTCTGCATTTTTGCCACAAAATATTAGGAATTTCTGACTTTTTGCCGCAAAATAAGGAAAATTTCTGCCTTTTTTCCCTGAAATAAGTGAAATTTCTGCAATTTTGCCTCAAAATAAGTGAAATTTCTGCAATTTTGCCCCAAAATAAGGGAAATTTCTGAAATTTTGTTCCAAAATAAGTGGAATTTCTAAGTTTTGCCCCAAAATAAGGAAAATTTCTGTCTTTTTGCCCCAACATATAGGGATTTTCTGCCTTTTTAGCTCAAAATTAGGGGAATTTCTGCAATTTTGCTCCAAAATACGGGGAATTCTGCCTTTTTGCCATGAAATATGTGAAATTTCTGCAATTTTACACCTAAATAAGGTGAATTTCTGCTTTTTTGCCCCAAAATAATGGGAAATTCTGCCTTTTTGCCCCAAAATAAAAAAAATTTTTGCTTTTTTTCTCAAAAAAAGTGAAATTTCTGCAATTTTGCCCTAAAATAAGAGAAATTTTTGCAATTTTTTTCCATAATAAAGGAGATTTCTGCAATTTTGCCCAAAATAAAGGGAATTTCTTCCTTTTTGCCACAAAACAAAGGAAATTTCAGACTTTTTACCTTAAAATAAGTGAAATTTCTGAAATTTTGACCCAAATGAGGGAAATTTCCGCAATTTTGCCCCAAAATAATGTAAATTCCTGCAATTTTGCCCCAAAATAAAGGAAATTTCTGGAATTTTGCCCCAACATAAGGGGAATTTCTGATTTTTGCCTCAAAATAAAGGGAATTTCTGCCTTTTGCCCCAAAATTAGGGAAATTTCTGCAATTTTGCTCCAAAATACAGGGAATTTCTGCCTTTTTGCCTGAAAATAATGGGAATGCGTAACTTTTTGCCATAAAAAGGGAAATTTCTTCATTTTTGCTCCAAAATAAGGGGAATTTCTGCCTTTTTGCCTCTAAATAAGTGGAATTTCTGTCTTTTTCCCTCAAAACAAAGGGAATTTCTGTCTTTTTCGCCTCAAAATAAGGGGAATTTCTGACTTACTACACTGAAATAAGTGAAATTTCTGCAATTTTGCCCCAAAATAAGGGAAATTTCTGCCTTTTTGTTCTGAAATATGTGAAATTTCTGCAATTTTACCCCAAAATAAGGTGAATTTCTGCCTTTTTGCCAGAAATTAATGGGAATTTCTGCCTTTTTGCCCCAAAATAGGAAAAAGTTTTGCTTTTTTTCTATGAAATAAGTGAAATTTCTGCAATTTTGCCCTAAAATAAAGAAAATTTCTGCAATTTTTCCCAATAATATCGGAAATTTCTGCAATTTTGCTCCAAAATAAGGGGAATTTCTAGCTTTTTGCCCCAAAATAAAGGAAATTTCAGACTTTTTACCTGAAAATAAGTGAAATTTCTGCAATTTTGCCCCAAATAAGAAAAATTTTTGCAATTTTGCCTCAAAATAAAGGAAATTTCTGGAATTTTGCCCCAAAATAAGGGGAATTTCTGATTTTTGCCCCAAAATATAAGGAATTTCTGCCTTTTGCCCCAAAATTAGGGCAATTTCTGTAATTTTGCTCCAAAATACGGGGAATTTCTGCCTTTTTGCCTGAAAATAATGGGAATGCATACTTTTTGCCATAAAAAGGGAAATTTCTTCATTTTTGCTCCAAAATAAGGGGAATTTCTGCCTTTTTGCCTCTAAATAAGTGGAATTTCTTTCTTTTTCCCCCAAAACAAAGGGAATTTCTTTCTTTTTTGCCCCAAAATGAGGGGAATTTCTGACTTATTACCCTGAAATAAGTGAAATTTCTGCAATTTTGCCCCAAAATAAGGGATATTTCTGCCTTTTTGCCCCCAATAAGGGGAATTTCAGCCTTTTTACCTCAAAATAAGGGGAATTTCTGCCTTTTTGCCCCAAAATAACAAAATTTCTTTTTTTTCCATGAAATAAGAGAATTTTCTGCAATTTTGCCCAAAATAAGTGAAATTTCTGCAATTTTGCCCCAGAATAAGGGAAATTTCTGGAATTTTGCCCCAAAATAAGTGGAATTTCTGAGTTTTGCCCCAAAATAAGGAGAATTTCTGTCTTTTTGCCCAAGCATATAGGGAATTTCTGCATTTTTGCCCCACAATTAGGAGAATTTTTCCAACTTTGCTCCAAAATACGGGGAATTTCTGCCTTTTTGCACGAAAATTAGAAGAATGCATACCTTTTTGCCTTAAAAAAGGGAAATTTCTTCATTTTTGCTTCAAAATAAGGGGAATTTCTGCTTTTTGCCTCTAAATAAGTGGAATTTCTGTTTTCTTCTCCCAAAACAAAGGGATTTTCTGTCTTTTTTGCGCCAAAATAAGAAAAATTTCTGACTTATTACCCTGAAAAAAGTGAAATTTCTGCAATATTGCCCCAAATTAAGGGAAATTTTTGCCTTTTTGCCAACAAATAAGGGGAATTTCAGCCTTTTTACCTCAAAATAAAGGGAATTTCTGCATTTTTGCCACAAAATATTAGGAATTTCTGCTTTTTTGCCCCAAAATAAAGAAAATTTCTGCCTTTTTTCCCTGAAATAAGTGAAATTTCTGCAATTTTGCCCCAAAATAAGTGGAATTTCTGAGTTTTGCTCCAAAATAAGGACATTTTCTGTCTTTTTGCCCCAACATATAGGGAATTTCTGCCTTTTTGCACCACAATTATCGGAATTTCTGCAATTTTGCTCCAAAATACGGGGAATTTCTGCCTTTTTGCCCAAAAAAAGGGGAATGCATAACTTTTTGCCCTAAAAAAGGGAAATTTCTTCATTTTTGCTCCAAACTAAGGGGAATTTCTGCCTTTTTGCTTCTCAATAAGTAGAATTTCTGTCATTTTCCCCCAAAACAAAAAGAATTTCTGTATTTTTTGCCCCAAAATAAGGGGAATTTCTGATTTATTACCCTAAAATAAGTGAAATTTCTGCAATTTTGCCCCAAAATAAGGGAAATTTCTGCCTTTTTGCCCTGAAATAAGGGGAATTTCTGATTTATTACCCTAAAATAAGTGAAATTTCTGCATTTTTGCCAGAAAATATTAGGAATTTCTGACTTTTTGCCCCAAAATAAGGAAATTTCTGCCTTTTTTCCCTGAAATAAGTGAAATTTCTGCAATTTTGCCTCAAAATAAGTGAAATTTCTGCAATTTTGCCCCAAAATAAGGGAAATTTCTGAAATTTTGCCCCAAAATAAGTGGAATTTCTAAGTTTTGCCCCAAAATAATGAAAATTTCTGTCTTTTTGCCCCAACATATAGGGATTTTATGCCTTTTTCGCCCAAAATTAGGGGAATTTCTGCAATTTTGCTCCAAAATACAGGGAATTTCTGCCTTTTTGCCCGAAAATAATGGGAATGCGTAACTTTTTGCCATAAAAGGGGAAATTAATTAATTTTTGCTCTAAAATAAGGGGAATTTCTGCCTTTTTGCCTCTAAATAAGTGGAATTTCTGTCTTTTTCCCTCAAAACAAAGGGAATTTCTGTCTTTTTCGCCTCAAAATAAGGGGAATTTCTGACTTACTACACTGAAATAAGTGAAATTTCTGCAATTTTGCCCCAAAATAAGGGAAATTTCTGCCTTTTTGTTCTGAAATATGTGAAATTTCTGCAATTTTACCCCAAAATAAGGTGAATTTCTTCATTTTTGCCACAAATTAATGGGAATTTCTGCCTTTTTGCCCAAAAATAAGAAAAAGTTTTGCTTTTTTTCTATGAAATAAGTGAAATTTCTGCAATTTTGCCCTAAAATAAAGAAAATTTCTGCAATTTTTCCCAATAATATCGGAAATTTCTGCAATTTTGCCCCAAAATAAGGGGAATTTCTCCCTTTTTGCCCCAAAATAAAGGAAATTTCAGACTTTTTACCTGAAAATAAGTGAAATTTCTGCAATTTTGCCCCAAATAAGAAAAATTTTTGCAATTTTGCCCCAAAATAAAAGAAATTTCTGGAATTTTGCCCCAAAATAAGTGGAATTTCTGATTTTTGCCCCAAAATATAGGGAATTTCTGCCTTTTGCCCCAAAATTATGGCAATTTCTGTAATTTTGCTCCAAAATACGGGGAATTTCTGCCTTTTTGCCTGAAAATAATGGGAATGCATACCTTTTAGCCATAAAAAGGGAAATTTCTTCATTTTTTCTCCAAAATAAGGGGAATTTCTGCCTTTTTGCCTCTAAATAAGTGGAATTTCTTTCTTTTTTCCCCAAAACAAAGGAAATTTCTTTATTTTTGCCCCAAAATAAGGGGAATTTCTGACTTATTACCCTGAAAAAAGTAAAATTTCTGCAATTTTGCCCCAAAATATGGGATATTTCTGCCTTTTTGCCCCCAAATAAGGGGAATTTCAGCCTTTTTACCTCAAAATAAGGGGAATTTCTGCCTTTTTGCCCCAAAATAACAAAATTTCTTATTTTTCCATGAAATAAGAGAAATTTCTGCAATTTTCCCCAAAATAAGTGAAATTTCTGCAATTTTGCCCCAGAATAAGGGAAATTTCTGGAATTTTGCCCCAAAATAAGTAGAATTTCTGAGTTTTGCCCCAAAATAATGAGAATTTCTGTCTTTTTGCCCAAGCATATAGGGAATATCTGGATTTTTGCCCCACAATTAGGAGAATTTTTCCAATTTTGCTCCAAAATACGGGGAATTTCTGCCTTTTTGCCTGAAAATAATGGGAATGCATACCTTTTTGCCACAAAAAGGGAAATTTCTTCATTTTTTCTCCAAAATAAGGGGAATTTCTGCCTTTTTGCCTCTAAATAAGTGGAATTTCTTTCTTTTTCCCCCAAAACAAAGGGAATTTCTTTCTTTTTTGCCCCAAAATAAGGGGAATTTCTGACTTATTACCCTGAAATAAGTGAAATTTCTGCAATTTTGCCCCAAAATAAGGGATATTTCTGCCTTTTTGCCCCCAAATAAGGGGAATTTCAGCCTTTTTACCTCAAAATAAGGGTAATTTCTGCCTTTTTGCCCCAAAATAACAAAATTTCTTATTTTTCCATGAAATAAGAGAAATTTCTGCAATTTTCCCCAAAATAAGTGAAATTTCTGCAATTTTGCCCCAGAATAAGGGAAATTTCTGGAATTTTGCCCCAAAATAAGTGGAATTTCTGAGTTATGCCCCAAAATAAGGAGAATTTCTGTCTTTTTGCCCAAACATATAGGGAATTTCTGCATTTTTGCCCCACAATTAGGAGAATTTTTCCAATTTTGCTCCAAAATACGGGGAATTTCTGCCTTTATGCCTGAAAATAATGGGAATGCATACCTTTTTGCCACAAAAAGGGAAATTACTTCATTTTTTCTCCAAAATAAGGGGAATTTCTGCCTTTTTGCCTCTAAATAAGTGGAATTTCTTTCTTTTTCCCACAAAACAAAGGGAATTTCTTTCTTTTTTGCCCCAAAATAAGGGGAATTTCTGACTTATTACCCTGAAATAAGTGAAATTTCTGCAATTTTGCCCCAAAATAAGGGATATTTCTGCCTTTTTGCCCCCAAATAAGGGGAATTTCAGCCTTTTTACCTCAAAATAAGGGGAATTTCTGCCTTTTTGCCCCAAAATAACAAAATTTCTTTTTTTTCCATGAAATAAGTTAAATTTCTGCAATTTTGCCCAAAATAAGTGAAATTTCTGCAATTTTGCCCCAGAATAAGGGAAATTTCTGAAATTTTGCCCCAAAATAAGTGGAATTTCTGAGTTTTGCCCCAAAATAAGGAAAATTTCTGTCTTTTTGCCCCAACATATAGGGATTTTCTGCATTTTTGCCCCACAATTAGGAGAATTTTTCCAATTTTGCTCCAAAATACGGGGAATTTCTGCCTTTTTGCACGAAAATTAGAAGAATGCATACCTTTTTGCCTTAAACAAGGGAAATTTTTTCATTTTTGCTTCAAAATAAGGGGAATTTCTGCTTTTTGCCTCTAAATAAGTGGAATTTCTGTTTTCTTCTCCCAAAACAAAGGGATTTTCTGTCTTTTTTGCGCCAAAATAAGAAAAATTTCTGACTTATTACCCTGAAAAAAGTGAAATTTCTGCAATATTGCCCCAAATTAAGGGAAATTTTTGCCTTTTTGCCAACAAATAAGGGGAATTTCAGCCTTTTTACCTCAAAATAAAGGGAATTTCTGCATTTTTGTCACAAAATATTAGGAATTTCTGCTTTTTTGCCCCAAAATAAAGAAAATTTCTGCCTTTTTTCCCTGAAATAAGTGAAATTTCTGCAATTTTGCCCCAAAATAAGTGGAATTTCTGAGTTTTGCTCCAAAATAAGGACATTTTCTGTCTTTTTGCCCCAACATATAGGGAATTTCTGCCTTTTTGCACCACAATTATCGGAATTTCTGCAATTTTGCTCCAAAATACAGGGAATTTCTGCCTTTTTGCCCAAAAATAAGGGGAATCCATAACGTTTTGCCATAAAAAAGGGAAATTTCTTCATTTTTGCTCCAAACTAACGGGAATTTCTGCCTTTTTGCTTCTCAATAAGTAGAATTTCTGTCATTTTCTCCCAAAACAAAGAGAATTTCTGTCTTTTTTGCCCCAAAATAAGGGGAATTTCTGATTTATTACCCTAAAATAAGTGAAATTTCTGCAATTTTGCCCCAAAATAAGGGAAATTTCTGCCTTTTTGCCCTGAAATAAGGGGAATTTCAGCCTTTTTACCTCAAAATAAGGGGAATTTCTGCATTTTTGCCACAAAATATTAGGAATTTCTGACTTTTTGCCGCAAAATAAGGAAAATTTCTGCCTTTTTTCCCTGAAATAAGTGAAATTTCTGCAATTTTGCCTCAAAATAAGTGAAATTTCTGCAATTTTGCCCCAAAATAAGGGAAATTTCTGAAATTTTGTTCCAAAATAAGTGGAATTTCTAAGTTTTGCCCCAAAATAAGGAAAATTTCTGTCTTTTTGCCCCAACATATAGGGATTTTCTGCCTTTTTAGCTCAAAATTAGGGGAATTTCTGCAATTTTGCTCCAAAATACGGGGAATTCTGCCTTTTTGCCATGAAATATGTGAAATTTCTGCAATTTTACACCTAAATAAGGTGAATTTCTGCTTTTTTGCCCCAAAATAATGGGAAATTCTGCCTTTTTGCCCCAAAATAAAAAAAATTTTTGCTTTTTTTCTCAAAAAAAGTGAAATTTCTGCAATTTTGCCCTAAAATAAGAGAAATTTTTGCAATTTTTTTCCATAATAAAGGAGATTTCTGCAATTTTGCCCAAAATAAAGGGAATTTCTTCCTTTTTGCCACAAAACAAAGGAAATTTCAGACTTTTTACCTTAAAATAAGTGAAATTTCTGAAATTTTGACCCAAATGAGGGAAATTTCCGCAATTTTGCCCCAAAATAATGTAAATTCCTGCAATTTTGCCCCAAAATAAAGGAAATTTCTGGAATTTTGCCCCAACATAAGGGGAATTTCTGATTTTTGCCTCAAAATAAAGGGAATTTCTGCCTTTTGCCCCAAAATTAGGGAAATTTCTGCAATTTTGCTCCAAAATACAGGGAATTTCTGCCTTTTTGCCTGAAAATAATGGGAATGCGTAACTTTTTGCCATAAAAAGGGAAATTTCTTCATTTTTGCTCCAAAATAAGGGGAATTTCTGCCTTTTTGCCTCTAAATAAGTGGAATTTCTGTCTTTTTCCCTCAAAACAAAGGGAATTTCTGTCTTTTTCGCCTCAAAATAAGGGGAATTTCTGACTTACTACACTGAAATAAGTGAAATTTCTGCAATTTTGCCCCAAAATAAGGGAAATTTCTGCCTTTTTGTTCTGAAATATGTGAAATTTCTGCAATTTTACCCCAAAATAAGGTGAATTTCTGCCTTTTTGCCAGAAATTAATGGGAATTTCTGCCTTTTTGCCCCAAAATAGGAAAAAGTTTTGCTTTTTTTCTATGAAATAAGTGAAATTTCTGCAATTTTGCCCTAAAATAAAGAAAATTTCTGCAATTTTTCCCAATAATATCGGAAATTTCTGCAATTTTGCTCCAAAATAAGGGGAATTTCTAGCTTTTTGCCCCAAAATAAAGGAAATTTCAGACTTTTTACCTGAAAATAAGTGAAATTTCTGCAATTTTGCCCCAAATAAGAAAAATTTTTGCAATTTTGCCTCAAAATAAAGGAAATTTCTGGAATTTTGCCCCAAAATAAGGGGAATTTCTGATTTTTGCCCCAAAATATAAGGAATTTCTGCCTTTTGCCCCAAAATTAGGGCAATTTCTGTAATTTTGCTCCAAAATACGGGGAATTTCTGCCTTTTTGCCTGAAAATAATGGGAATGCATACTTTTTGCCATAAAAAGGGAAATTTCTTCATTTTTGCTCCAAAATAAGGGGAATTTCTGCCTTTTTGCCTCTAAATAAGTGGAATTTCTTTCTTTTTCCCCCAAAACAAAGGGAATTTCTTTCTTTTTTGCCCCAAAATGAGGGGAATTTCTGACTTATTACCCTGAAATAAGTGAAATTTCTGCAATTTTGCCCCAAAATAAGGGATATTTCTGCCTTTTTGCCCCCAATAAGGGGAATTTCAGCCTTTTTACCTCAAAATAAGGGGAATTTCTGCCTTTTTGCCCCAAAATAACAAAATTTCTTTTTTTTCCATGAAATAAGAGAATTTTCTGCAATTTTGCCCAAAATAAGTGAAATTTCTGCAATTTTGCCCCAGAATAAGGGAAATTTCTGGAATTTTGCCCCAAAATAAGTGGAATTTCTGAGTTTTGCCCCAAAATAAGGAGAATTTCTGTCTTTTTGCCCAAACATATAGGGAATTTCTGCATTTTTGCCCCACAATTAGGAGAATTTTTCCAACTTTGCTCCAAAATACGGGGAATTTCTGCCTTTTTGCACGAAAATTAGAAGAATGCATACCTTTTTGCCTTAAAAAAGGGAAATTTCTTCATTTTTGCTTCAAAATAAGGGGAATTTCTGCTTTTTGCCTCTAAATAAGTGGAATTTCTGTTTTCTTCTCCCAAAACAAAGGGATTTTCTGTCTTTTTTGCGCCAAAATAAGAAAAATTTCTGACTTATTACCCTGAAAAAAGTGAAATTTCTGCAATATTGCCCCAAATTAAGGGAAATTTTTGCCTTTTTGCCAACAAATAAGGGGAATTTCAGCCTTTTTACCTCAAAATAAAGGGAATTTCTGCATTTTTGCCACAAAATATTAGGAATTTCTGCTTTTTTGCCCCAAAATAAAGAAAATTTCTGCCTTTTTTCCCTGAAATAAGTGAAATTTCTGCAATTTTGCCCCAAAATAAGTGGAATTTCTGAGTTTTGCTCCAAAATAAGGACATTTTCTGTCTTTTTGCCCCAACATATAGGGAATTTCTGCCTTTTTGCACCACAATTATCGGAATTTCTGCAATTTTGCTCCAAAATACGGGGAATTTCTGCCTTTTTGCCCAAAAAAAGGGGAATGCATAACTTTTTGCCCTAAAAAAGGGAAATTTCTTCATTTTTGCTCCAAACTAAGGGGAATTTCTGCCTTTTTGCTTCTCAATAAGTAGAATTTCTGTCATTTTCCCCCAAAACAAAAAGAATTTCTGTATTTTTTGCCCCAAAATAAGGGGAATTTCTGATTTATTACCCTAAAATAAGTGAAATTTCTGCAATTTTGCCCCAAAATAAGGGAAATTTCTGCCTTTTTGCCCTGAAATAAGGGGAATTTCTGATTTATTACCCTAAAATAAGTGAAATTTCTGCATTTTTGCCAGAAAATATTAGGAATTTCTGACTTTTTGCCCCAAAATAAGGAAATTTCTGCCTTTTTTCCCTGAAATAAGTGAAATTTCTGCAATTTTGCCTCAAAATAAGTGAAATTTCTGCAATTTTGCCCCAAAATAAGGGAAATTTCTGAAATTTTGCCCCAAAATAAGTGGAATTTCTAAGTTTTGCCCCAAAATAATGAAAATTTCTGTCTTTTTGCCCCAACATATAGGGATTTTATGCCTTTTTCGCCCAAAATTAGGGGAATTTCTGCAATTTTGCTCCAAAATACAGGGAATTTCTGCCTTTTTGCCCGAAAATAATGGGAATGCGTAACTTTTTGCCATAAAAGGGGAAATTAATTAATTTTTGCTCTAAAATAAGGGGAATTTCTGCCTTTTTGCCTCTAAATAAGTGGAATTTCTGTCTTTTTCCCTCAAAACAAAGGGAATTTCTGTCTTTTTCGCCTCAAAATAAGGGGAATTTCTGACTTACTACACTGAAATAAGTGAAATTTCTGCAATTTTGCCCCAAAATAAGGGAAATTTCTGCCTTTTTGTTCTGAAATATGTGAAATTTCTGCAATTTTACCCCAAAATAAGGTGAATTTCTTCATTTTTGCCACAAATTAATGGGAATTTCTGCCTTTTTGCCCAAAAATAAGAAAAAGTTTTGCTTTTTTTCTATGAAATAAGTGAAATTTCTGCAATTTTGCCCTAAAATAAAGAAAATTTCTGCAATTTTTCCCAATAATATCGGAAATTTCTGCAATTTTGCCCCAAAATAAGGGGAATTTCTCCCTTTTTGCCCCAAAATAAAGGAAATTTCAGACTTTTTACCTGAAAATAAGTGAAATTTCTGCAATTTTGCCCCAAATAAGAAAAATTTTTGCAATTTTGCCCCAAAATAAAAGAAATTTCTGGAATTTTGCCCCAAAATAAGTGGAATTTCTGATTTTTGCCCCAAAATATAGGGAATTTCTGCCTTTTGCCCCAAAATTATGGCAATTTCTGTAATTTTGCTCCAAAATACGGGGAATTTCTGCCTTTTTGCCTGAAAATAATGGGAATGCATACCTTTTAGCCATAAAAAGGGAAATTTCTTCATTTTTTCTCCAAAATAAGGGGAATTTCTGCCTTTTTGCCTCTAAATAAGTGGAATTTCTTTCTTTTTTCCCCAAAACAAAGGAAATTTCTTTATTTTTGCCCCAAAATAAGGGGAATTTCTGACTTATTACCCTGAAAAAAGTAAAATTTCTGCAATTTTGCCCCAAAATATGGGATATTTCTGCCTTTTTGCCCCCAAATAAGGGGAATTTCAGCCTTTTTACCTCAAAATAAGGGGAATTTCTGCCTTTTTGCCCCAAAATAACAAAATTTCTTATTTTTCCATGAAATAAGAGAAATTTCTGCAATTTTGCCCAAAATAAGTGAAATTTCTGCAATTTTGCCCCAGAATAAGGGAAATTTCTGGAATTTTGCCCCAAAATAAGTGGAATTTCTGAGTTTTGCCCCAAAATAAGGAGAATTTCTGTCTTTTTGCCCAAACATATAGGGAATTTCTGCATTTTTGCCCCACAATTAGGAGAATTTTTCCAATTTTGCTCCAAAATATGAGGAATTTCTGCCTTTTTGCCTGAAAATAATGGGAATGCATACCTTTTTGCCATAAAAAGGGAAGTTTCTTCATTTTTTCTCCAAAATAAGGGGAATTTCTGCCTTTTTGCCTCTAAATAAGTGGAATTTCTGTCTTTTTCCCTCAAAACAAAGGGAATTTCTGTATTTTTCGCCTCAAAATAAGGGGAATTTCTGACTTACTACACTGAAATAAGTGAAATTTCTGCAATTTTGCCCCAAAATAAGGGAAATTTCTGCCTTTTTGTTCTGAAATATGTGAAATTTCTGCAATTTTACCCCAAAATAAGGTGAATTTCTGCCTTTTTGCCACAAATTAATGGGAATTTCTGCCTTTTTGCCCCAAAATAAGAAAAAGTTTTGCTTTTTTTCTATGAAATAAGTGAAATTTCTGCAATTTTGCCCTAAAATAAAGAAAATTTCTGCAATTTTTCCCAATAATATCGGAAATTTCTGCAATTTTGCCCCAAAATAAGGGGAATTTCTCCCTTTTTGCCCCAAAATAAAGGAAATTTCAGCCTTTTTACCTGAAAATAAGTGAAATTTCTGCAATTTTGCCCCAAATAAGAAAAATTTTTGCAATTTTGCCCCAAAATAAAGGAAATTTCTGGAATTTTGTCCCAAAATAAGGGGAATTTCTGATTTTTGCCCCAAAATATAGGGAATTTCTGCCTTTTGCCCCAAAATTAGGGCAATTTCTGTAATTTTGCTCCAAAATACGGGGAATTTCTGCCTTTTTGCCTGAAAATAATGGGAATGCATACCTTTTTGCCATAAAAAGGGAAATTTCTTCATTTTTGCTCCAAAATAAGGGGAATTTCTGCCTTTTTGCCTCTAAATAAGTGGAATTTCTTTCTTTTTCCCCCAAAACAAAGGGAATTTATTTCTTTTTTGCCCCAAAATAAGGGGAATTTCTGAATTATTACCCTGAAAAAAGTGAAATTTCTGCAATTTTGCCCCAAAATAAGGGATATTTCTGCCTTTTTGCCCCCAAATAAGGGGAATTTCAGCCTTTTTACCTCAAAATAAGGGGAATTTCTGCCTTTTTGCCCCAAAATAACAAAATTTCTTATTTTTCCATGAAATAAGAGAAATTTCTGCAATTTTCCCCAAAATAAGTGAAATTTCTACAATTTTGCCCCAGAATAAGGGAAATTTCTGGAATTTTGCCCCAAAATAAGTAGAATTTCTGAGTTTTGCCCCAAAATAATGAGAATTTCTGTCTTTTTGCCCAAACATATAGGGAATTTCTGCATTTTTGCCCCACAATTAGGAGAATTTTTCCAATTTTGCTCCAAAATACGGGGAATTTCTGCCTTTTTGCCTGAAAATAATGGGAATGCATACCTTTTTGCCACAAAAAGGGAAATTTCTTCATTTTTTCTCCAAAATAAGGGGAATTTCTGCCTTTTGCCTCTAAATAAGTGGAATTTCTTTCTTTTTCCCCCAAAACAAAGGGAATTTCTTTCTTTTTTGCCCCAAAATAAGGGGAATTTCTGAATTATTACCCTGAAAAAAGTGAAATTTCTGCAATTTTGCCCCAAAATAAGGGATATTTCTGCCTTTTTGCCCCCAAATAAGGGGAATTTCAGCCTTTTTACCTCAAAATAAGGGGAATTTCTGCCTTTTTGCCCCAAAATAACAAAATTTTTTATTTTTCCATGAAATAAGAGAAATTTCTGAAATTTTCCCCAAAATAAGTGAAATTTCTGCAATTTTGCCCCAGAATAAGGGAAATTTCTGGAATTTTGCCCCAAAATAAGTGGAATTTCTGAGTTTTGCCCCAAAATAAGGAGAATTTCTGTCTTTTTGCCCAAACATATAGGGAATTTCTGCATTTTTGCCCCACAATTAGGAGAATTTTTCCAATTTTGCTCCAAAATACGGGGAATTTCTGCCTTTTTGCCTGAAAATAATGGGAATGCATACCTTTTTGCCATAAAAAGGGAAATTTCTTCATTTTTTCTCCAAAATAAGGGGAATTTCTGCCTTTTTGCCTCTAAATAAGTGGAATTTCTTTCTTTTTCCCCCAAAACAAAGGGAATTTCTTTCTTTTTTGCCCCAAAATAAGGGGAATTTCTGACTTATTACCCTGAAATAAGTGAAATTTCTGCAATTTTGCCCCAAAATAAGGGATATTTCTGCCTTTTTGCCCCCAAATAAGGGGAATTTAAGCCTTTTTACCTCAAAATAAGGGGAATTTCTGCCTTTTTGCCCCAAAATAACAAAATTTCTTTTTTTTCCATGAAATAAGTGAAATTTCTGCAATTTTCCCCAAAATAAGTGAAATTTCTGCAATTTTGCCCCAGAATAAGGGAAATTTCTGAAATTTTGCCCCAAAACAAGTGGAATTTCTGAGTTTTGCCCCAAAATAAGGAGAATTTCTGTCTTTTTGCCCAAACATATAGGGAATTTCTGCATTTTTGCCCCACAATTAGGAGAATTTTTCCAATTTTGCTCCAAAATACGGGGAATTTCTGCCTTTTTGCACGAAAATTAGAAGAATGCATACCTTTTTGCCTTAAAAAAGGGAAATTTCTTCATTTTTGCTTCAAAATAAGGGGAATTTCTGCTTTTTGCCTCTAAATAAGTGGAATTTCTGTTTTCTTCTCCCAAAACAAAGGGATTTTCTGTCTTTTTTGCGCCAAAATAAGAAAAATTTCTGACTTATTACCCTGAAAAAAGTGAAATTTCTGCAATATTGCCCCAAATTAAGGGAAATTTTTGCCTTTTTGCCACCAAATAAGGGGAATTTCAGCCTTTTTACCTCAAAATAAAGGGAATTTCTGCATTTTTGCCACAAAATATTAGGAATTTCTGCTTTTTTGCCCCAAAATAAAGAAAATTTCTGCCTTTTTTCCCTGAAATAAGTGAAATTTCTGCAATTTTGCCCCAAAATAAGTGGAATTTCTGAGTTTTGCTCCAAAATAAGGACATTTTCTGTCTTTTTGCCCCAACATATAGGGAATTTCTGCCTTTTTGCACCACAATTATCGGAATTTCTGCAATTTTGCTCCAAAATACAGGGAATTTCTGCCTTTTTGCCCAAAAATAAGGGGAATCCATAACTTTTTGCCATAAAAAAGGGAAATTTCTTCATTTTTGCTCCAAACTAAGGGGAATTTCTGCCTTTTTGCTTCTCAATAAGTAGAATTTCTGTCATTTTCCCCCAAAACAAAGAGAATTTCTGTCTTTTTTGCCCCAAAATAAGGGGAATTTCTGATTTATTACCCTAAAATAAGTGAAATTTCTGCAATTTTGCCCCAAAATAAGGGAAATTTCTGCCTTTTTGCCCTGAAATAAGGGGAATTTCAGCCTTTTTACCTCAAAATAAGGGGAATTTCTGCATTTTTGCCACAAAATATTAGGAATTTCTGACTTTTTGCCGCAAAATAAGGAAAATTTCTGCCTTTTTTCCCTGAAATAAGTGAAATTTCTGCAATTTTGCCTCAAAATAAGTGAAATTTCTGCAATTTTGCCCCAAAATAAGGGAAATTTCTGAAATTTTGCCCCAAAATAAGTGGAATTTCTAAGTTTTGCCCCAAAATAAGGAAAATTTCTGTCTTTGTGCCCCTACATATAGAGATTTTCTGCCTTTTTGCACCACAATTATGGGAATTTCTGCAATTTTGCTCCAAAATATGGGGAATTTCTGCCTTTTTGCCCAAAAATAAGGGGAATGCATAACTTTTTGCCATACAAAAAAGAAATTTCTTCATTTTTGCTCCAAACTAAGGGGAATTTCTGCCTTTTTGCTTCTCAATAAGTAGAATTTCTGTCATTTTCCCCCAAAACAACGAGAATTTCTGTCTTTTTTGCCTCAATATAAGTGGAATTTCTGACGAATTACCCTGAAATAAGTGAAATTTCTGCAATTTTGCCCCAAAATAAGGGAAATTTCTGCCTCTTTTCCCCCAAATGAAGGGAATTTCAGCCTATTTACCTCAAAATAAGGGAAATTTTTGCCTTTTTTGCCTCAAAATAAGGAAAATTTCTGCATTTTTACCCGAAATAAGTAAAATTTCTGCAATTTTGCCCCAAAATAAGTGAAATTTCTGCAATTTTACCCCAAAATAATGTGAATTTCTGCCTTTTTGCCCCAAAATAATGTGAATTTCTGCCTTTTTGCCCCAAAATAAGAAAAATTTTTGCTTTTTTTCTCTGAAATAAGTGAAATTTCTGCAATTTTGCCCTAAAATAAGGAAAATTTCTAAAATTTTTCCCAATAATAAGGGAAATTTCTGCAATTTTGCCCCAAAATTAGAGGAATTTCTCCCTTTTTGCCACAAAATAAAGGAAATTTCAGCCTTTTTACCTTAAAATAAGTGAAATTTCTGCAATTTTGCCCTAAAATAAGGAAAATTTCTGAAATTTTTCCCAATAATAAGGGAAATTTCTGCAATTTTGCCCCAAAATTAGAGGAATTTCTCCCTTTTTTCCACAAAATAAAGGAAATTTCAGCCTTTTTACCTGAAAATAAGTGAAATTTCTGCAATTTTGCACCAAATAAGAAAAATTTCTGAAATTTTGCCCTAAAATAAGATAAATTCTTGCAATTTTGCCCCAAAACAAAGGAAATTTCTTGAATTTTCCCCAAAATAAGGGGAATTTATGATTTTTGTCCCAAAATAAAGGGAATTTCTGCCTTTTGCCCCAAATTTAGGAGAATTTCTGCAATTTTGCTTCAAAATACGGGGAATTTCTGCCTTTATGCCCAAAAATAATGGAAATGCATACCTTTTTGCCATAAAAAGGGAAATTTCTTCCTTGTTGCTCCAAAATAAAAGGAATTTCTGCCTTTTTACCTCTAAATAAGTGGAATTTCTGTCTTTTTCCCCAAAAACAAAGGGAATTTCTATCTTTTTTGCCCCAAATTAAGGGGAATTTCTGACTTATTACCCAGAAATAAGTGAAATTTCTGCAATTTTGCCCCAAAATAAGGGATATTTTTGCCTTTTTGCCTCCAAATAAAAGGAATTTCAGCCTTTTTACCTCAAAATCAGGGGAATTTCTTCCTTTTTGCCCCAAAATAACAAATTTTTTTTCCCCTGAAATAAGTGAAATTTCTGCAATTTTGCCCAAAATAAGTGAAATTTCTGCAATTTTGCCCCAGAATAAGGGAAATTTCTGGAATTTTGCTCCAAAATAAGTGGAATTTCTGAGTTTTTCCCCAAAATAGGGAGAATTTCTGTCTTTTTGCCCCAACATATAGGGAATTTCTGCATTTTTGTCCCACAATTAGGGGAATTTTTGCAATTTTGCTCCAAAATACGGGGAATTTCTGCCTTTTTGCCCGAAAATAAGAAGAATGCATTCTTTTTTGCCTTAAAAAAGGGAAATTTCTTCATTTTTGCTTCAAAATAAGGGGAATTTCTGCTTTTTTGCCTCTAAATAAGTGGAATTTCTGTCTTTTTCCCCAAAAACAAAGGGATTTTCTGTCTTTTTTGCCCCAAAACTAGAAGAATTTCTGACTTATTACCCTGAAATAAGTGAAATTTCTGCAATTTTGCCCCAAAATAAGGAAAATTTTTGCCTTTTTGCCCACAAATAAGGGGAATTTCACCATTTTTACCTCAAAATAAGGGGAATTTCTGCATTTTTGCCACAAAATATTAGGAATTTCTGCTTTTTTGCCCCAAAATAAGAAAAATTTCTGCCTTTTTTCTCTGAAGTAAGTGAAATTTCTGCAATTTTGCCCCAAAATAATTGGAATTTCTGAGTTTTGCCCCAAAATAAGGAGAATTTCTGTCTTTTTGCCCCAACATATAGGGAATTTCTGCCTTTTTGCACAACAATTAGGGGAATTTCTGCAATTTTGCTCCAAAATACGGGTATTTTCTGCCTTTTTGCCTTGAAATATGTGAAATTTCTGCAATTTTACCCCTAAATAAGGTGAATTTCTGCTTTTTTGCCCCAAAATAATGTGAATTTCTGCCTTTTTGCCCCAAAATAAGAAAAATTTTTGCTTTTTTTCTCTGAAATAAGTGAAATTTCTTCAATTTTGCCCTAAAATAAGGGAAATTTTTGCAATTTTTTCCCATAATAAGGGAGATTTCTGCAATTTTGCCAAAATATAAGGGGAATTTCTTCCTTTTTGCCCCAAAACAAAGGAAATTTCAGACTTTTTACCTGAAAATAAGTGAAATTTCTGAAATTTTGCCACAAATAAGGGAAATTTCTGCAATTTTGCCCCAAAATAAAGGGAATTTCTTCCTTTTGCCCCAAAATTAAGGGAATTTCTGCAATTTTGCTCCAAAATTTGGGGAATTTCTGCCTTTTTGCACGAAAATAATGGGAATGCATACCTTTTTGCCATAAAAAGGGAAATTTCTTCATTTTTGCTCCAAAATAAAAGGAATTTCTGCCTTTTTGCATCTAAATAAGTGGAATTTCTGTCTTTTTCAACCAAAACAAAGAGAATTTCTGTCTTTTTTGCCCCAAAATAAGGGAAATTTCTGACTTATTACCCTGAAGTAAGTGAAATTTCTGCAATTTTGCCCCAAAATAAGGGAAATTTCTGCAATTTTGCTCAAATGTACAGGAACTTTCAGCAATTTTGCCCCAAAATAAGAGGAATTTCTGACTGTTTTCTCCCGAAAAAAGGAGATTTTCTGTCTTTTTGCCCCAACATAAGGTGAATTTCTGCTTTTTTGCCTGAAAATTATGAGAATTTCTGCAATTTTACTTCAAAATACGGGGAATTTCTGCTTTTTATCCCGAAAATAAGAGGAATGCATACCTTTTTGCCATAAAAAGTAAAATTTCTTCATTTTTGCTCAAAAATAAGGAAAATTACTGCTTTTGCCTCTAAATAAGTGGAATTTCTGTCTTTTTGCCCCAAAACAAAGGGAATTTCTGTCTTTTTTGCCCCAAAATAAGGGGAATTTCTGAATTATTACCCTGAAATACGTGAAATTTCTTCAATTTTGCCCCAAAATTAGGGAAATTTCTGCCTCTTTGCCCCCAAATAAGGGGAATTTCAGCCTTTTTACCTCAAAATAAGGGGAATTTCTGCATTTTTGCCACAAAATATTAGGGATTTCTGACTTTTTGCCCCAAAATAAGGAAAATTTCTGCCTTTTTTCTCTGAAATAAGTGAAATTAATTCAATTTTGCCCCAAAATAAGTGAAATTTCTGCAATTTTGCCCACAAATAAGCGAAATTTCTGGAATTATGCCCCAAAATAAGTAGAATTTCTAAGTTTTGCCCCAAAATAAAGAGAATTTCTGTCTTTTTGCCTCATCATATAGGGAATTTCTGTCTTTTTGCCCCATAACTAGGGGAATTTCTGCAATTTTGCCAAAATACAGATAGTTTCTTCCTTTTTGCCCTGAAATATGTGAAATTTCTGCAATTTTACACCTAAATAAGGTGAATTTCTGCCTTTTTGCCCCAAAATAATGGGAATTTCTGCCTTTTTGTCCCAAAATAAGAAAAACTTTGGCTTTTTTTCTCTGAAGTATGTGAAATTTCTGCAATTTTGCCCTAAAATAAGGGAAATTTCTGCAATTTTTCCCCATAATAAAGGAAATTTCTGCAAGTTTGCCCCAAAATAAGTGGAATTTCTCTCTTTTTGCCCCAAAATAAAGGAAATTTCAGCCTTTTTATCTGAAAATAAGTGAAATTTCTGCAATTTTGCCCCAAATAAGGGAAATTTCTTCAATTTTGCCCCAAAATAAGGTAAATTCCTGCAATTTTGCCCCAAAATAAAAAAATTTCTGAATTTTGACCCAAAATAAAAGGAATTTCTGATTTTTGCCCCAAAATAAAGGGAATTTCTGCCTTTTGCCCCAAAATTAGGGGAATTTCTGCAATTTTGCTCCAAAATACGGGGAATTTCTGCCTTTTTGCCCGAAAATAATGGGAATGCATAACTTTTTGCCATAAAAAGGGAAATTTCTTCATTTTTGCTCCAAAATATGGGGAATTTCTGCCTTTTTGTCTATAAATAAGTGGAATTTCAGTCTTTTTCCCCCAAAACAAATGGAATTTCTTTTTTTTTTGCTCCATAATAAAAGGAATTTCTGACTTATTACCCTGAAATAAGTGAAATTTCTGCAATTTTGCCCCAAAATAAGGGAAATTTCTGCAATTTTGCCCCAATGTAAAGGAAATTTCTGCAATCTTGCCCCAAAATAAAGGGAATTTCTGACTGTTTGTTCCCAAAAAAAAGAGATTTTCTATTTTTGCCCCAAAATAAGGAGAATTTCTGCCTTTTTGCCCGAAAATTATGAGAATTTCTGCAATTTTGCTTCAAAATACGGGGAATTTCTGCTTTTTATCCTGAAAGTAAGGGGAATGCATACCTTTTTGCCATAAAAAGGTAAATTTCTTCATTTTTGCTCCAAAATAAGGGGAATTTCTGCCTTTTTGCCTCTGAATAAGTGGAATTTCTGTCTTTTTCCTCCAAAACAAAGGGAATTTCTGTCTTTTTTGCCCCAAAATAAGGAGAATTTCTTAATTATTACCCTGAAATAAGTGAAATTTCTGCAATTTTGCCCCAATATAAGGTAAATTTCTGCCTCTTTTCCTACAAATAAAGGGAATTTCAGCCTTTTTACCTCAAAATAAAAGAAATTTCTGCCATTTTTGCCTCAAAATAAGGAAAATTTCTGCTTTTTTCCCTGAAATAAGTAAAATTTCTGCAATTTTGCTCCACAATACGTGAAATTTCTGCAATTTTGCCCCAGAATAAGGGAAATTTCTGGAATTTTGCCCCAAAATAAGGGGAATTTCTGAGTTTTGCCCCAAAATAAGGAGAATTTCTGTCTTTTTGCCCCAACATATAGGGAAATTCTGCATTTTTGCCCTACAATTAGGGGAATTTCTGCATTTTTGCTCCAAAATACAGGGAATTTCTGCCTTTTTGCCCGAAAATAAGGGGAATGCATAATTTTTTAAAATGAACAAGGAAAATTTCTTCATTTTTGCTCCAAAATAAGAAGAATTTCTGCTTTTTTGCCTCTTAATAAGTGGAATTTCTGTCTTTTTCCCCAAAAACAAAGGGAATTTCTGTCTTTTTTGCCCGAAAATAAGGGGAATTTTTGACTTATTACCCTGAAATAAGTGAAATTCCTGCTATTTTGCCCCAAAATAACGGAAATTTCTGCCTTTTTGCCCTGAAATATGTGAAATTTCTGCAATTTTACCCTAAAATAAGGTGAATTTCTGACTTTTTGCCAAAAATAATGTGAATTTCTGCCTTTTTGCCCCAAAATAAGAAAAATTATTGTTTTTTTTCACTGAAATAAGTGAAATTTCTGCAATTTTGCCCTAAAATAAAGGAAATTTCTGCAATTATTCCCAACATAAGGGAAATTTCTGTAATTTTGCCTTAAAATAAAAGGAATTTCTCCCTTTTTGCCCCAAAATAAAGGAAATTTCAGCCTTTTTACCTGAAAATTAGTAAAATTTCTGCAATTTAGCCCCAAAATAAGGTAAATTCCAGCAATTTTGTCTCAAAAATAAAGGAAATTTCTGAAATTTTGCCCCAAAATAAGGGGAATTTCTGATTTTTACCCCAAAATAAAGGGAATTTCTGCCTTTTGCCCCAAAATTAAAGGAATTTCTGCAATTTTGCTCCAAAATACGGGGAATTTCTGCCTTTTTGCCCAAAAATAATGGGAATGCATACCTTTTTGCCATAAAAAGGGAAATTTTTTTATTTTTACTCCAAAATAAAGGGAATTTCTGCCTTTTTGCCTCTTAATAAGTGGAATTTCTATCTTTTGCCCCCAAAACAAAGGAAATTTCTGTCTTTTTTGCCCCAAAATAAGGGGAATTTTTGACATATTCCCCTGCAATAAGTGAAATTTCTGCAACTTTGCCCCGAATAAGGGAAATTTTTTCAATTTTGCCCTGATGTAAAGGAAATTTCTGCAATTTTGCCCCAAAATAAGGGGAATTTCTGACTGTTTGCTCCCCAAAAAGGAGATTTTCTGTCTTTTTGCCCCAAAATAAGGAGATTTTCTGCCTTTTTGCACGAAAATTGAGAGAATTTCTGCAATTTTGCTTCAAAATACGGGGAATTTCTGCTTTTTATCCCGAAAGTAAGGGGAATGTATACCTTTTGCCACAAAAAAGGGAAATATCTTCATTTTTGCCCCAAAATAAGAGGAATTTCTGCCTTTTTACCTCAAAATAAGTGAAATTTCTGCCTTTTTACCCAAAAAATAAACGGAATTTCTGTCTTCTTGCCCCAAAATAAAAGGAATTTTTTAATTATGCCCTGAAATAAGTGAAATTTCTGCAATTTTGCCCCAAAACAAAAGAAATTTCTGCATTTTTGCCACAAAATAAGAATTTCTGTTTTTTTGCCCCCAAATAAGGGAAATTTCTGCCTTTTGGCCCCCAAATAAGGAGAACTTCAGCCTTTTTACCTCAAAATAAGGGGAATTTCTGCATTTTTGCCCCAAAATAAAGAAAATTTCTGACTTATTACCCTGAAATAAGTGAAATTTCTGCAATTTTGCCCCAAAATAAGTGAAATTTCTGCAATTTTGCCCCAAAATAAGGGAAATTTCTGGAATTTTGCCCCCAAAAAAGGGGAAATTCTGAGTTTTGCCCCAAAATAAGGAGAATTTCTGTCTTTTTGCCCCAACATATAGGGAATTTCTGCCCTTTTGCCCGAGAATTAGAGGAATTTCTGCAATTTTGCTCCAAAATACGGGGAATTTCTGCATTTTGCCAGAAAATAGAGGAAATGCATAAGTTTTTTTCATAAAAGAGGAAAATTTCTTCATTTTTGCTCCAAAATAAGAAGAATTTCGGCTTTTTTGCCTCTAAATAAGTGGAATTTCTGTCTTTTTCCCCCAAAACAAAGGGAATTTCTGTCTTTTTTGCCCGAAAATAAGGGGAATTTTTGACTTATTACCCTAAAATAAATGAAATTTCTGCAATTTTGCCCCAAAATCACAGAAATTTCTGCCTTTTTGCCCTGAAATATGTGAAATTTCTGCAATTTTACCCTAAAATAAGGTGAATTTCTGACTTTTTGCCCAAAATAATGTGAATTTCTGCCTTTTTGCCCCAAAATAAGAAAAATTTTTGTTTTTTTTTTCTGAAATAAGTGAAATTTCTGCAATTTTGCCCTAAAATAAAGGAAATTTCTGTAATTTTGCCTTAAAATAAAAGGAATTTCTCCCTTTTTGCCCCAAAATAAATGAAATTTCAGCCTTTTTACCTGAAAATTAGTAAAATTTCTGCAATTTTGCCCCAAAATAAGGTAAATTCCTGCAATTTTGTCTCAAAAATACAGGAAATTTCTGAAATTTTGCCCCAAAATAAATGGAATTTCTGCCTTTTGCCCCAAAATTAAAGGAATTTCTGCAATTTTGCTCCAAAATACGGGGAATTTCTGCCTTTTTGCCCAAAAATAATGGGAATGCATATCTTTTTGCCATAATAAGGGAAATTTTTTAATTTTTGCTTCAAAATAAAGGGAATTTCTGCCTTTTTGCCTCTTAATAAGTGGAATTTCTGTCTTTTGCCCCCAAAACATAGGAAATTTCTGTCTTTTTTGCCCCAAAATAAGGGGAATTTTTGACATATTCCCCTGCAATAAGTGAAATTTCTGCATCTTTGCCCCAAAATAAGGGAAATTTTTTCAATTTTGCCCCGATGTAAAGGAAATTTCTGCAATTTTGCCTTAAAATAAGGGGAATTTCTGACTGTTTGCTCCAGAAAAAGGAGATTATCTGTCTTTTTGCCCCAAAATAAGGAGAATTTCTCCCTTTTTGCACGAAAATTGAGAGAATTTCTGCAATTTTGATTCAAAATATGGGGAATTTCTGCTTTTTATCCCGAAAGTAAGGGGAATGTATACCCTTTGCCACAAAAAAAGGGAAATTTCTTCATTTTTGCCCCAAAATAAGAGGAATTTCTGCCTTTTTACCTCAAAATAAGTGAAATTTCTGCCTTTTTACCCAAAAAATAAACGGAATTTCTGTCTTCTTGCCCCAAAATAAAAGGAATTTTTTAATTATGCCCTGAAATAAGTGAAATTTCTGCAATTTTGCCCCAAAAGAAAAGAAATTTCTGCATTTTTGCCACAAAATAAGAATTTCTGTTTTTTTGCCCCCAAATAAGGGAAATTTCTGCCTTTTGGCCCCCAAATAAGGAGAACTTCAGCCTTTTTACCTCAAAATAAGGGGAATTTCTGCATTTTTGCCCCAAAATAAGGAAAATTTCTGCGTTTTTCCCTGAAATAAGTGAAATTTCTGCAATTTTGCACCAAAATAAGTGAAATTTCTGCAATTTTGCCCCAAAATAAGGGAAATTTCTGGAATTTTGCCCCAAAATAAGGGGAAATTCTGAGTTTTGCCCCAAAATAAGGAGAATTTCTGTCTTTTTGCCCCAACATATAGGGAATTTCTTCCTTTTTGCCCCCGAATTAGAGGAATTTCTGCAATTTTGCTCCAAAATACGGAAAATTTCTGCATTTTGCAAGAAAATAGAGGAAATGCATAAGTTTTTGGCATATAAGAGGAAAATTTCTTCATTTTTGCTCCAAAATAAGAAGAATTTCGGCTTTTTTGCCTCTAAATAAGTGGAATTTCTGTCTTTTTCCCCCAAAACAAAGGGAATTTCTGTCTTTTTTGCCCCAAAATAAGAGGAATTTCTGACTTATTACCCTGAAATAAGTAAAATTTCTGCAATTTTGCCCCAAAATAAGGCAAATTTCTGCCTTTTTGCCCTAAAATATGTGAAATTTCTGCAATTTTACCCCAAAATAAAGTGAATTTCTGCCTTTTTGCCCCAAAATAATGGGAATTTCTGCCTTTTTGTTCCAAAATAAGAAAAATTTTTGCTTTCTTTCTCGGAAATAAGTTAAATTTCTGCAATTTTGCCCTAAAAGAAGGGAAATTTCTGCAATTTTTCCCCATAAGGGAATTTCTGCAATTTTGCCCCAAAATAAGAGGAATTTCTCCCTATTTGCCACAAAATAAAGGAAATTTCAGCCTTTTTATCTGAAAATAAGTGAAATTTCTGCAATTTTACCCCAAATAATGGAAATTTCTGGAATTTTGCCCCAAAATAAGGGGATTTTCTGATTTTTTCCCCCAAAATAAAAGGAATTTCTGCCTTTTACTCTAAAATAAGCGGAATTTCTGCAATTTTGCTCCAAAATACGGGGAATTTCTGCCTTTTTGCCCGAAAATAATGAGAATGCATACTTTTTTGCCATAAAAAGGGAAATTTCTTAATTTTTGCTCCAAAATAACGGAAATTTCTGCATTTTTAACTCTAAATAAGTGGAATTTCTGTCTTTTTTCCTCAAAACAAAAGGAATTTCTGTCTTTTTGCCCAAAAATAAGGGGAATTTCTGACTTATTACCCTGAAATAAGTGAAATTTCTGCAATTTTGCCCCAAAATAAAGGGAAATTTCTACCTTTTTGCCCTGAAATATGTGAAATTTCTGCAATTTTACCCCAAAATAAGGTCAATTTCTGCCTTTTTGCCCCAAAATAATGGAAATTTCTGCCTTTTTGCCCAAAAAAAGAAAAATTTTTGATTTTTTTCTCTGAAATAAGTGAAATTTCTGCAATTTTTCCCCATAATAAGGGAAATTTCTTCAATTTTGCCCCAAAAGAAGAGGAATTTCATTCTTTTTGCCCCAAAATTAAGGAAATTTCAGCCTTTTTACCTGAAAATAAGTGAAATTTCTGCAATTTTGCACCAAAAAAGAAAAATTTCTGCAATTTTGCCCCAAAATAAGGGGAAATTCTGAGTTTTGCCCCAAAATAAGGAGAATTTCTGTCTTTTTGCCCCAACATATAGGGAATTTCTGCCTTTTTGCCCCAGAATTAGAGGAATTTCTGCAATTTTGCTCCAAAATACGGGGAATTTCTGCATTTTGCCAGAAAATAGAGGAAATGCATAAGTTTTTGGCATAAAAGAGGAAAATTTCTTCATTTTTGTTCCAAAATAAGAAGAATTTCGGCTTTTTTTCCTCTAAATAAGTGGAATTTCTGTCTTTTTCCCCCAAAACAAAGGGAATTTCTGTCCTTTTTCCCCCAAAATAAGAGGAATTTCTGACTTATTACCCTGAAATGAGTGAAATTTCTGCAATTTTGCCCCAAAATAAGGGACATTTCTGCCTTTTTGCCCTAAAATATGTGAAATTTCTGCAATTTTACCGCAAAATAAGGTGAATTTCTGCCTTTTTGCCCTAAAATAATGGGAATTTCTGCCTTTTTGTCCCAAAATAAGAAAAATTTTTGCTTTTTTTCTCGGAAATAAGTGAAATTTCTGCAATTTTGCCCTAAAAGAAGGGAAATTTCTGCAATTTTTCTCCATAAGGGAAAATTCTGCAATTTTGCCACAAAATAAGAGGAATTTCTCCCTATTTGCCCCAAAATAAAGGAAATTTCAGCCTTTTTATCTGAAAATAAGTGATATTTCTGCAATTTTACCCCAAATAATGGAAATTTCTGGAATTTTGCCCCCAAATAAGGGGATTTTCTGATTTTTGCCCCAAAATAAAAGGAATTTCTGCCTTTTGCCCTAAAATAAGGGGAATTTCTGCAATTTTGCTCCGAAATACGGGGAATTTCTGCCTTTTTGCCCGAAATAATGGGAATGCATACTTTTTTTGCCATAAAAAGGGAAATTTCTTCATTTTTGCTCTAAAATAACGGGAATTTCTGCATTTTTAACTCTAAATAAGTGGAATTTCTGTCTTTTTCCCTTAAAACAAAAAGAATTTCTCTCTTTTTTGCCCCAAAATAAGGGGAATTTCTGACTTATTACCCTGAAATAAGTGAAATTTCTGCAATTTTGCCCCAAAATAAGGGAAATTTCTACCTTTTTGCCCTGAAATATGTGAAATTTCTGTAATTTTACCCCAAAATAAGGTCAATTTCTTCCTTTTTGCCCAAAAATAATGGAGATTTCTGCCTGTTTGCCCAAAAAAAAGAAAAATTTTTGATTTTTTTCTCTGAAATAAGTCAAATTTCTGCAATTTTTCCCCATAATAAGGGAAATTTCTGCAATTTTGCCTCAAAAGAAGAGGAATTTCATTCTTTTTGCCCCAAAATTAAGGAAATTTCAGCCTTTTTACCTGAAAATAAGTGAAATTTCTGCAATTTTGCACCAAATAAGAGAAATTTCTACAATTTTGCCCCAAAATAAGGTAAATTCCTGCAATTTTGCCCCAAAATAAACGAATTTCCTGGAATTTTGCCTCAAAATAAGGGGAATTTCTGATTTTTGCCTCAGCATAAAGGGAATTTCTGCATTTTGCCCCAAAATTAGAGGAATTTCAGCAATTTTGCTCCAAAATACGGGGAATTTCTACCTTTTTGCCTGAACATAATGGGAATGCATACCTTTTTGCCATAAAAAGGGAAATTTTTTCATTTTTGCTCCAAAATAAGGGAAATTTCTGCCTTTTTGCCTCTAAATAAGTGGAATTTCTGTCTTTTTCCCCCAAAACAAAGGGAATTTCTTTCTCTTTTGCCCCAAAATAAGGGGAATTTCTGACTTATTACCCTGAAATAAGTGAAAATTCTGAAATTTTGCCCCAAAATAAGGGAAATTTCTGCCTTTTTGCCCTGAAATATATGAAATTTCTGCAATTTTACCCCAAAATAAGGTGAATTTCTGCCTTTTTGCCCCAAAATAATGGGAATTTCTGTCTTTTTGCCCCGAAAAAAGAAAAATTTTTGATTTTTTTCTCTGAAATATGTGAAATTTCTGCAATTTTGCCCTAAAATAAGGGAAATTTCTGCAATTTTTCCCCATAATAAGGGAAATTTCTGCAATTTTGCCCCAAAATAAGGATTATTTCTCTCTTTTTATCCCAAAATAAAAAAAATTTCAGCCTTTTTATCTGAAAATAAGTTAAATTTCTTTAATTTTGCCCCAAATAAGAGAAATTTCTGCAATTTTGCCCCAAAATAAGGTAAATTCCTGCAATTTTGCCCCAAAAATAAAGGAAATTTATGGAATTTTGCCCCAAAATAAGAGGAATTTTTGTTTTTTGCCACAAAATAAAGGGAATTTCTGCCTTTTGCCCCAAAATTAGGGGAATTTCTGCAATTTTGCTCTAAAATACGGGGAATTTCTGCCTTTTTGCCCGAAAATAATGGGAATTCATAAATTTTTGCCATAAAAAGGTAAATTTCTTCATTTTTGCTCCAAAATAAAGGGAATTTCTGCCTTTTGCCCCACAATTAGGGGAATTTCTGCAATTTTGCTCTAAAATATAGGGAATTTCTGCCTTTTTGCCTGAAAATAATAGGAATGCATACCTTTTTGCTATAAAAAGGGAAACTTCTTCATTTTTGCTCCAAAATAAAGGGAATTTCTGCCTTTTGCCAAACAATTAGGGGAATTTCTGCAATTTTGCTCTAAAATACGGGGAATTTCTGCCTTTTTGCCCGAAAATAATAGGAATGCATACCTTTTTGCTAAAAAAAGGGAAATTTCTTCATTTTTGCTTTAAAATAAAGGGAATTTCTGCCTCTTTGCCTCTAAATAAGTGGAATTTCTGTCTTTTTTTCACCCAAACAAAAGGAATTTCTGTCTTTTTTGCCCCAAAATAAGGGGAATTTCTGACTTATTACCCTGAAATAAGTGAAATTTTTGCAACTTTGCCCCAAAATAAAAAAAATTTCTGCAATTTTGCCCCAATGTAAAGGAAATTTCTGCAATTTTGCCCCAAAATAAGGGAAATTTCTGACTGTTTGCTCCCGAAAAAGGAGAATTTTCAGTTTTTTGCCCCAAAATAAGGAGAATTTCTTTCTTTTTGCACGAAATTGAGAGAATTTCTGCAATTTTGCTTCAAAATACGATGAATTTCTGCTTTTTATCCTGAAAGTAAAAGGAATGTATACCTTTTGCCACAAAAAAGGGAAATTTCTTAACTTTTGCCCCAAAATAAGAGGAATTTCTGCCTTTTTACCTCAAAATAAGTGAAATTTCTGCCTTTTTACCCAAAAATAAACAGATTTCTGACTTTTTTATGCCCTGAAATAGCTGAAATTTCTGCAATTTTGCCCCAAAGTAAAAGAAATTTCTGCATTTTTGCCACAAAATAAGGAGAATTTTTGTTTTTTTGCCCCAAAATAAGGGAAATTTCTGCCTTTTTGCCCCAAAATAATGGGAATTTCAGCCCTTTTAACTCGAAATAAGGGGAATTTCTGCATTTTTGCCCCAAAATAAGGAAAATTTCTGCCTTTTTTCCCTGAAATAAGTGAAATTTCTGCAATTTTGCCCCAAAATAAGTGAAATTTCTGCAATTTTGCCCCAAAATAAGGGAAATTTCTGGAATTCTGCCCCAAAATAAAGGGAATTTCTGAGTTTTGCCACAAAATAAGGAGAATTTCTGTCTTTTTGCCCAAACATATAGGGAATTTCTGCCTTTTTGCCCCAGAATTAAAGGTATTTCTGTAATTTTGCTCCAAAATACGGGGAATTTCTGCATTTTGCCCGAAAATAGAGGAAATGCATAAGTTTTTGCCATAAAAGAGGAAAATTTCGTCATTTTTGCTCCAAAATAAGAAGAATTTCGGCTTTTTTGCCTCTAAATAAGTGGAATTTCTGTCTATTTCCTCCAAAACAAAGGGAATTTCTGTCTTTTTTGCCCCAAAATAAGAAGAATTTCTGACTTATTACACTGAAATAAGTGAAATTTCTGTAATTTTGCCCCAAAATAAGGAAAATTTCTGCCTTTTTTCCCTGAAATATGTGAAAATTCTGCAATTTTACCCAAAAATAAGGTGAATTTCTGCAATTTTGCCCCAAAATAAAGAAAATTTCTGCAATTTTGCCCCCAAATAAGGGGAATTTCTGACTGTTTGCTCCCGAAAAAGAAGATTTTTCTGTTTTTTGCCCCAAAATAATGAGAATTTCTGCATTTTTGCACAAAAATTGAGAGAATTTCTGCAATTTTGCTTCAAAATACGGGGAATTTCTGCTTTTTATCCCGAAAGTATGGGGAATGTATACCTTTTGCCACAAAAAAAGGGAAATTTATTAATTTTTGCCCCAAAATAAGAGGAATTTCCACCTTTTTACCTCAAAATAAGTGAAATTTCTGCGTTTTTACCCAAAAATATACGGATTTCTGACTTTTTGCTCTAAAATAAAAGGAATTTTTGAATTATGCCCTGAAATAGGTGAAATTTCTGCAATTTTGCCCCAAAGTAAAAGAAATTTCTGCATTTTTGCCACAAAATAAGGAGAATTTTTGTTTTTTTGCCCCAAAATAAGGAAAATTTCTGCCTTTTTGCCCCCAAATAAAGGGAATTTCAGCCTTTTTAACTCAAAATAAGGGGAATTTCTGCATTTTTGCCCCAAAATAAGGAAAATTTCTGCCTTTTTTCCCTGAAATAAGTGAAATTTCTGCAATTTTGCCCCAAAATAAGTGAAATTTCTGCAATTTTGCCCCAAATAAATAAAAATTTCTGGAATTCTGCCCCAAAATAAGGGGAATTTCTGAGTTTTGCCACAAAATAAGGAGAATTTCTGTCTTTTTGCCCCAACATATAGGGAATTTCTGCCTTTTTGCCCCAGAATTAAAGGAATTTCTGTAATTTTGCTCCAAAATACGGGGAATTTCTGCATTTTGCCCAAAAATAGAAGAAATGCATAAGTTTTTGCCATAAAAGAGGAAAATTTCTTCATTTTTGCTCCAAAATTAGAAGAATTTCGGATTTTTTGCCTCTAAATAAGTGGAATTTCTGTCTATTTCCCCCAAAACAAAGGGAATTTCTGTCTTTTTTGCCCCAAAATAATGGGAATTTCTGACTTATTACCCTGAAATAAGTGAAATATCTGCAATTTTGACAGAAAATAAGAGAAATTTCTGCAATTTTGCCCCAATGTAAAAGAAATTTTTGCAATTTTGCCCCAATATAAGAGGAATTTCTGACTTATTAACCTGAAATAAGTGAAATTTCTGCAATTTTGCCTTAAAATAAGGGAAATTTCTGCAATTTCCCCAATGTAAAAAAAAATTTCTGCAATTTTGCCCCACAATATGGGGAATTTCTGACTGTTTGCTCCTGAAAAGGGAGATTTTCTGTATTTTTGCCCCAAAATAAGCAGAATTTCTGCAATTTTGCTCCAAAATACGGGGAATTTCTGCTTTTTATCCCGAAAGTAAGGGGAATGTATACCTTTTGCAACAAAAAAGAGAAATTTCTTCATTTTTGCCTCAAAAAAAGGAATTTCTGCCTTTTTACCTCAAAATAAGTGAAATTTCTGCCTTTTTACCCCAAAATAAACGGAATTTCTGTCTTTTTGCCCCAAAATAATAAGAATTTTTGAATTATGCCCTGAAATAAGTAAAATTTCTGCAAATTTACCCCAAAATAAAAGAAATTTCTGCATTTTTGCCACAAAATAAGTGAAATTTCTTTCTTTTTGCCCCCAAATAAAAAAAATTTCTGCCTTTTTTCCCTAAAATAAGTGAAATTTCTGCAATTTTGCCCCAAAATAAGGGAAATTTCTGCCTTTTTGTCCTGAAATAAGTGAAATTTCTGCAATTTAACCCCAAAATAAGGTGAATTTCTGCCTTTTTGCCCCAAAATAAGAAAAATTTTTGTTTTTTTTCTCTGAAATAAGTGAAATTTCTGCAATTTCGCCCTAAAATAAGGGAAATTTCTGCCATTTTTCCCCATAATAAGGGAAATATCTGGAATTTTGCCCCAAAATAAGAGGATTTTCTCACTTTTTGCCCCAAAATAAAGAAAATTGCAGACTTTTTACCTGAAAATAAGTGAAATTTATGCAATTTTGCCCCAAATAAGAGAAATCTCTGCAATTTTGCCCCAAAATATGGTAAATTCCTGCAATTTTGCTTCAAAATAAAGGAAATTTGTGGAATTTTGCCCCAAAATAAGGGGGATTTCTGATTTTGCCCCAAAATAAAGAGAATTTCTGCCTTTTGCCCCAAAATTAGGGGAATTTCTGCAATTTTGCTCCAAAATTCGGGGAATTAGTGCCTTTTTGCCCGAAAATAATGGGAATGCATACCTTTTTGCCATATAAAGGGAAATTTCTTCATTTTTGCTCCAAAATAAGGAAAATTTCTGCCTTTTTGCCTCTAAATAAGTAAAATTTCTGTATTTTTCCCCCAAAACAAAGGGAATTTCTGTCTTTTTTGCCCCAAAATAAGGGGAATTTCTGACTTATTACCCTGAAATAAGTGAAATTTCTGCAATTTTGCCCGAAAATAAGGGAAATTTCTGCAATTTTGCCCCAATGTAAAGGAAATTTCTGCAATTTTGCCCCAAAATAAGGAAAATTTCTGACTGTTTGCTCCCGAAAAAAGGAGATTATCTTTCTTTTTGCCCCAAAATAAGGAGAATTTCTGCCTTTTTGCCCGAAAATTATGAGAATTTCTGCAATTTTGCTTCAAAATACGAGGAATTTCTGCTTTTTATCCCGAAAGTAAGAGGAATGTATACCTTTTCCCACAAAAAAATGGAATTTCTTCATTTTTGCCCTAAAATATGAGGAATTTCTGCCTTTTTACCTCAAAATAAGTGAAATTTCTGCCTTTATACCCAAAAATAAACGGAATTTCTGTCTTTTTGCCCAAAAATAAAAGGAATTTTTGAATTATGCCCTGAAATAAGTGAAACTTCTGCAATTTTGCCCCCAAAATAAAAGAAATTTCTGCCTTTTTGCCACAAAATAAGGGGAATTTCTGCCTTTTTGCCCCCAAATAAGGGGAATTTCAGCCTTTGTACCTCAAAATAAGGGGAATTTCTGCATTTTTGCCACAAAATATTAAGAATTTCTGCCTTTTTGCCCCAAAATAAGGAAAATTTCTGCCTTTTTCCCTGAAATAAGTGAAATTTCTGCAATTTTGCCCCAAAATAAGTGAAATTTCTGCTATTTTGCCCAAAATAAGGGAAATTTCTGGAATTTTGCCACAAATTAAGTGGAATTTCTGAGTTTTGTTCCAAAATAAGGAGAATTTCTGTCTTTTTGCCCCAACACATAGGGAATTTCTGCCTTTTTGCCCCACAATTAGGGGAATTTCTGCAGTTTTGCTCCAAAATACGGAGAATTTCTGCTTTTTTGCCCGAGAATAAGGGGAATGTATACCTTTTGCCACAAAAAAGGGAAATTTCTTCATTTTTGCCCCAAAATAAGAGGAATTTCTAACTTTTTACAACAAAGTAAGTGAAATTTCTGTCTTTTTACCCAAAAATAAACGGAATTTCTGTCTTTTTGCCCCAAAATAAAAGGAATTTTTGAATTATGTCCTGAAATTAGTGAAATTTTTGCAATTTTGCCCTAAAATAAAAGAAATTTCTGGGTTTTTGCCACAAAATAAGGGGAATTTCTGTCTTTTTGCCCCAAAATAAGGGAAATTTCTGCCTTTTTGCCTCCAAATAAAGGGAATTTCAGCATTTTTAACTCAAAATAAGGGGAATTTCTGCATTTTTGCCCCAAAATAAGGAAAATTTCTGCCTTTTTTCCCTGAAATAAGTGAAATTTCTGCAATTTTGCCCCAATATAAGTGAAATTTCTGCAATTTTGCCCCAAAATAAGGGAAATTTCTGGAATTCTGCCCCAAAATAAGGGGAATTTCTGAGTTTTGCCACAAAATAAGAAGAATTTCTGTCTTTTTGCCCAAACATATAGGGAATTTCTGCCTTTTTGCCCCAGAATTAAAGGTATTTCTGTAATTTTGCTCCAAAATACGGGGAATTTCTGCATTTTGCCCGAAAATAGAGGAAATGCATAAGTTTTTGCCATAAAAGAGGAAAATTTCTTCATTTTTGCTCCAAAATAAGAAAAATTTCGGCTTTTTTGCCTCTAAATAAGTGGAATTTCTGTCTATTTCCCCCAAAACAAAGGGAATTTCTGTCTTTTTTGCCCCAAAATAAGGGGAATTTCTGACTTAATACACTGAAATAAGTGAAATTTCTGAAATTTTGCCCCAAAATAAGGGAAATTTCTGCCTTTCTGCCCTGAAATATGTGAAATTTCTGCAATTTTACCCCAAAATAAGGTGAATTTCTGCAATTTTGCCCCAAAATAAAGGAAATTTCTGGAATTTTGCCCCAAAATAAGGGGAATTTCTGATTTTTGCCCTAACATAAAGGGAATTTCTGCTTTTTGCCCAAAAATTAAGGGAATTTCTGCAATTTTGCTCCAAAATATGGGGAATTTCTGCCTTATTGCCTGAAAATAATGGGAATGCATACCTTTTTGCCATAAAAAGGGAAATTTCTTCATTTTTGCTTCAAAATAAGGGGAATTTCTGCATTTTTGCCTCTAAATAAGTAAATTTCTGTATTTTCCCCCAAAACAAAGGGAATTTCTGTCTTTATTGCCCCAAAATAAGGGGAATTTCTGACTTATTACCCTGAAATAAGTTAAATATCTGCAATTTTGACAGAAAATAAGAGAAATTTCTGCAATTTTGCCCCAATGTAAAAGAAATTTTTGCAATTTTGCCCCAATATAAGAGGAATTTCTGACTTATTAACCTGAAATAAGTGAAATTTCTGCAATTTTGCCTTAAAATAAGGGAAATTTCTGCAATTTCCCCAATGTAAAAAAAAAATTTCTGCAATTTTGCCCCACAATATGGGGAATTTCTGACTGTTTGCTCCTGAAAAAGGAGATTTTCTGTATTTTTGCCCGAAATAGGCAGAATTTCTGCAATTTTGCTCCAAAATACGGGGAATTTCTGCTTTTTATCCCGAAAGTAAGGGGAATGTATACCTTTTGCAACAAAAAAGAGAAATTTCTTCATTTTTGCCTCAAAATAAAAGGAATTTCTGCCTTTTTACCTCAAAATAAGTGAAATTTCTTCCTTTTTACCCCAAAATAAACGGAATTTCTGTCTTTTTGCCCAAAAATAAAAAGAATTTTTGAATTATGCCCTGAAATAAGTAAAATTTCTGCAAATTTGCCCCAAAATAAAAGAAATTTCTGCATTTTTGCCACAAAATAACCGAAATTTCTGTCTTTTTGCCCCCAAATAATAAAAATTTCTGCCTTTTTTTCCTGAAATAAGTGAAATTTCTGCAATTTTGCCCCAAAATAAGGGAAATTTCTGCCTTTTTGTCCTGAAATATGTGAAATTTCTGCAATTTTACCCCAAAATAAGGTGAATTTCTGCCTTTTTGCCCCAAAATAAGAAAAATTTTTGTTTTTTTTCTCTGAAATAAGTGAAATTTCTGCAATTTTGCCCTAAAATAAGGGAAATTTCTGCCATTTTTCCCCATAATAAGGGAAATTTCTGGAATTTTGCCCCAAAATAAGAGGATTTTCTCACTTTTTGCCCCAAAATAAAGAAAATTTCTGACTTTTTACCTGAAAATAAGTGAAATTTCAGCAATTTTGCCTCAAATATGAGAAATTTCTGCAATTTTGCCCCAAAATATGGTAAATTCCTGCAATTTTGCTTCAAAATAAAAAAAATTTCTGGAATTTTGCCCCAAAATAAGGGGAATTTCTGATTTTGCCCTAAAATAAAGGGAATTTCTGCCTTTTGCCCCAAAATTAGGGGAATTTCTGCAATTTTGCTCCAAAATACGGGGAATTATTGCCTTTTTGCCCGAAAATAATGGGAATGCATACCTTTTTGCCATATAAAGGGAAATTTCTTCATTTTTGCTCCAAAATAAGGGGAATTTCTGCCTTTTTGCCTCTAAATAAGTAAAATTTCTGTATTTTTTCCCCCAAAACAAAGGGAATTTCTGTCTTTTTTGCCCCAAAATAAGGGGAATTTCTGACTTATTACCCTGAAATAAGTGAAATTTCTGCAATTTTGCCCCAAAATAAGGGAAATTTCTGCAATTTTGCCCCAATGTAAACGAAATTTCTGCAATTTTGCCCCAAAATAAGGGAAATTTCTGACTGTTTGCTCCCGAAAGAAGGAGATTTTCTGTCTTTTTGCCCCAAAATAAGGAGAATTTCTGCCTTTTTGCCCGAAAATTATGAGAATTTCTGCAATTTTGCTTCAAAATACGGGGAATTTCTGCTTTTTATCCTGAAAGTAAGAGGAATGTATACCTTTTCCCACAAAAAAAAGGAATTTCTTCATTTTTGCCCTAAATTAAGAGGAATTTCTGCCTTTTTACCTCAAAATAAGTGAAATTTCTGCCTTTTTACCCAAAAATAAACGGAATTTCTGTCTTTTTGCCCTAAAATAAAAGGAATTTTTAAATTATGCCCTGAAATAAGTGAAATTTCTGCAATTTTGCCCCAAAATAAAAGAAATTTCTGCCTTTTTGCCACAAAATAAGGGGAATTTCTGCTTTTTGCCCCCAAATAAGGGGAATTTCAGCCTTTATACCTCAAAATAAGGGGAATTTCTGCATTTTTGCCACAAAATATTAAGAATTTCTGCCTTTTTGCCCCAAAATAAGGAAAATTTCTGCCTTTTTCCCTGAAATAAGTGAAATTTCTGCAATTTTGCCCCAAAATAAGTGAAATTTCTGCTATTTTGCCCAAAATAAGGGAAATTTCTGGAATTTTGCCCCAAAATAAAGGGAATTTCTGAGATTTGCCCCAAAATAAGGAGAATTTCTGTCTTTTTGCCTCACAATTAGGGGAATTTCTGCAGTTTTGCTCTAAAATACGGGGAATTTCTGCTTTTTTGCCCGAAAATAAGGGGAATGTATACCTTTTGCCACAAAAAAAGGAAATTTCTTCATTTTTGCCCCAAAATAAGAGGAATTTCTCACTTTTTTACCACAAAGTAAGTGAAATTTCTGCCTTTTTATCCAAAAATAAACGGAATTTCTGTCTTTTTGCCCCAAAATAAAAGGAATTCTTGAATTATGTCCTGAAATTAGTGAAATTTTTGCAATTTTGCCCTAAAATAAAAGAAATTTCTGCCTTTTTGCCACAAAATAATGGGAATTTCAGCCTTTTTACCTGAAAATAAGGGGAATTTTGCATCTTTGCCACAAAATATTAGTAATTTTTGCTTTTTTACCCCAAAATAAGAAAAACTTCTGCCTTTTTTCCCTGAAATAAGTGAAATTTTTGCAATTTTGGCCCAAAAAAATTGAAATTTCTGCAATTTTGTCCCAAAATAAAAGAAATTTCTGGAATTTTGCCCCAAAATAAGTGGAATTTCTGAGTTTTGCCCCAAAATAAAGAGAATTTCTCCCTTTTTGCCCCACAATTAGGGGAATATCTGCAATTTTGCTCCAAAATACAGGGAATTTCTGTTTTTTTGCCCGAAAATAAAGATAATGTTTACCTTTTGCCACAAAAAAGAGAAATTTCTTAATTTTTGCCCCTAAATAAGAGGAATTTCTACTTTTTTCCCTCAAACTAAGTGAAATTTCTGCCTTTTTATTCAAAAATATACAGAATTTCTGTATTTTTGCCCCAAAATAAATGCAATTTTTGAATTTTGCCCTGAAATAAGTGAAATTTCTCCAAATTTGCCTCAAAATAAGGGAAATTTCTGCCTTTTTGCCACAAAATAAGGGGAATTTCTGTGTTTTTGCCCCAAAATAAAAGGAATTTCAGCCTTTTTACCTAATAATAACGCGAATCTCTCCTTTTTGCCCTAAAATATGGGGAATTTCTGTATTTTTGCCCCAAAATAAAAAAATTTTCTGCAATTTTGTACCAAAATAAAAGTAATTTCTGCCTTTTTGCCCCAAAATAAGAGAAATTTCTGCGTTTTTTCCCTGAAATAATTGAAATTTCTGTAATTTTGCCCCAAAATAAGGAAGATTTCTGCAATTTTGCCCCAAAATAAAGGAAATTTCTGGAATTTTGCGTCAAAATAAGGAAAATTTCTGACTTTTTGCCCTGAAATAAGGAGAATTTCTGTCTTTTTGCCCCAAAATAATGTGAATTTCTGCATTTTCCCTCAAAATTAGGGGAATATGTGCAATTTTGCTTCAAAATACGGGGAATTTTTGCCTTATTGCACCAAAAAAAAAAAGGAATTTCAGCATTTTTGCACAAATATAACGGGAATTTCTGAAATTTTGCTCCAAAATACAGGGAATTTTTGCCTTATTGCCCGAAATAAAGTGGAATTTCTGCCTTTTTGCCCTGAAATATTTGAATTTTCTGCAATTTTACCCCAAAATAAGGGGAATTTCTGTTTTTGGCCCCAAAATTAGGAGAATTTCTGCTTTTTGCCCCAAATTAAGGCAAATTTCTGACTTTTTGCCCTGAAATAAGTGAAATTTCTGCAATTTTGCCCCAAAATAAGGGGAATTTCTGCCTTTTTGCCAAAATAAGGGGAATTTCAGCATTTTACCTTCAAATAAGGGGAATTTCTGCCTTTTTGCCACAAAATATGGGGAATTTCTGCCTTATTGCCCCCAAATAAGGAAAATTTTAGCTTTTCTGCTTCAATTAATGGGAATTTCTGCCTTTTTGCCACAAAGTAAAGAGAATTTCTGCCTTTTTGCCCCAAAATAACGGGAATTTAAGGCTTTTTACCCCAAAATAAAGGGAATTTCTGCCTTTTGCCCAAAATATGGGGAATTTCTGACTTTTTGTTCCAAAATAAGGAAAATTTCTTCAATTTTGTACCAAAATAAAAGAAATTTCTGCTTTTTGCCCCAAAATAAAAGTAATTTTTGAATTTTTGCCCTGAAATAAATGAAATTTCGGCAATTTGGCCTGAAAATAAGGGATATTTGTGCCTTTTTGCCCCAAAATGAGGGGAATTTCTGCCTTTTAACCACAAAATATGGAGAATTTCAGCATTTAACCTCAAAATAAGGGGAATTTCAGCCTTTTTGCACCAAAATATGGGGAATTTCTGCCTTTTTGCCACAAAATAAGAAAAATTTCTGCAATTCTGTACGAAAATAAAAGAAATTTCTAAAATTTTGCCCCAAAATAAAGGAAATTTCTGATTTTTGCCCCGAAATAAGGAGAATTTCTGTATTTTTGCCCCCCAAAAAAGGGAATTTCTGCCTTTTTGCCCTAAAATTAGGGGAGTTTCTGCAATTTTGCTTCAAAATACAGGGAATTTCTGCCTCTTTTCCCGAAAATAAGGGGAACTTCTGCCGATTTGCCCCAAATAAAGAAAATTTCTGCATTTTTGCCCCAATATTTAGGGTATTTCTGCAATTTTGCTTTAAAATACGGGGAATTTCTGCCTTTTTGCCCAAAATTAATGGGATTTTCTGCCTTTTTGCCCCCAAACAAGGGAAAGTTCTGCAATTTTATCCCAAAATAAAAGGAATTTCTGCCTTTATGCCCTCAAATAACGGGAATTTCTGCCTTTTTGCCCTGAAATATGTGAAATGTCTGCAATTTTACCCCAAAATAAGGTGAATTTCTACCTTTTTGCCCCAAAATAATGGCAATTTCTGCCTTTTTGCCCCAAAATATGAAAAATTTTTGCTTTTTTTCTTTGAAATATGTGAAATTTCTGCAATTTTGCCTTAAAATAAAAGAAATTTCTGCAATTTTTCTCCATAATAAAGGAATTTTTTGCAATTTTGCCCCAAAATAAAGGGAATTTCTGTTTTTTGTCCCAAATAAGGGAAATTTCTGCAATTTTGCCCTAAAATAATGAAAATTTCTGCCTTTTGCCCCAAAATAAGGAGAATTTCTGCCTTTTTGCCCCAAAACAAAGAAAATTACTGCATGTTTTACGCCAAAATTAGGTGAATTTCTGCAATTTTGCTCCAAAATATGGGGATTTTCTGCCTTTTTCGCAGAAAATAAGCGGAATTTCTGCCATTTTGCCACGAAATAAGTGAAATTTCTGCAGTTTTACCCCAAAATAAGGGGAATTTCTGCCTTTTTGCCCCAAAATTAGGGGAATTTCTGCAATTTTGCTCCAAAATAAGGGGAATTTCTGCCTTTTTGCCCGAAAATAAAGGGAATGTATACCTTTTGTTAAAAAAAGGGAAATTTCTTCATTTTTACCCCAAAATAAGGGGATTTTCTGACTTTTTGACTCAAAATAAGTGCAATGTCTGACATTTTTCCAAAAATAAATGGAATTTCTGTCTTTTTGCCCCAAAATAAGGGGAATTTCCGACTTTTTTCCCTGAAATAAGTTAAATTTCAAAAATTTTTCCCCAAAATAATTGAAATTTCTGCAATTTTGCCCCAAAATAAGAAGAATTTCTGTATTTTTGCCCCAAAATAAGGGAAATTTCTGCCTTTTTACCTCAAAAGAAGGGGAATTTCTGCATTTTTGCCACAAAATATAAGGAATTTCTGCCTTTTTGCCCCAAAATAAGAAAAATTTCTGCCTTTTTTCCCTGAAATAAGTAAAATTTCTGCAATTTTGGCCCAAAAAAATTGAAATTTCTGCAATTTTGTCCCAAAATAAGAGAAATTTCTGGAATTTTGCCCCAAAATAAGTGGAATTTCTGAGTTTTGCCCCAAAATAAGGAGAATTTCTGTCTTTTTGCCCCAACATATAGGAAATTTCTGCCTTTTTGCCCCACAATTAGGGGAATTTCTGCAATTTTGCTCCAAAATACTGGGAATTTCTGCTTTTTTGCCCGAAAATAAGGGGAATGTTTACCTTTTGCCACAAAAAAGGGTAATTTCTTCATTTTTCCCCAAAATAAGAGGAATTTCTGCCTTTTTACGTCAAAATAAGTGAAATTTCTGCCTTTTTACTCAAAAATATATGGAATTTCTGTAATTTTGCCCCAAAATAAAAAGAATTTTTGAATTTTGCCCTGAAATAAATGAAATTTCTCCAATTTTGCCTCAAAATAATGGCAATTTCTGCTTTTTTGCCACAAAATAAGGGGAATTTCTGTCTTTTTGCCCCAAAATAAGGAAAATTTTTGACTTTTGCCACAAAATATGGGGAATTTCTGCCATATTGCTCCCAAATAAAAAAAATGTTTGCTTTTCTGCCCCAATTAACGGAAATTTCTGCCTTTTTGCCACAAAGTATAGGGAATTTCTGCCTTTTTGCCCCAAAATAATGGGAATTTAAGGCTTTTTACCCCAAAATAAAGGGAATTTCTGCCTTTTGCCCAAAATATGTGGAATTTCTGACTTTTTGTTCCAAAATAAGGAAAATTTCTTCAATTTTGTACCAAAATAAAAGAAATTTCTGCTTTTTACCCAAAAATAAAAGTAATTTCTGACTTTTTGCCCTGAAATAAATGAAATTTCTGCAATTTGGCCCGAAAATAAGGGAAATTTGTGCCTTTTTGCCCCAAAATGAGGGGAATTTCTGCCTTTTTGCCCCAAAATATGGGGAATATAAGCATTTTACCTCAAAAAAAGGGGAATTTCAGTTTTTTTGCACCAAAATATGGAAAATTTCTGCTTTTTTGCCACAAAATAAGAAAAATTTCTGCAATTCTGTACCAAAATAAAAGAAATTTCTAAAATTTTTCCCCAAAATAAAGGAAATTTCTGATTTTTGCCCCGAAATAATGAGAATTTCTGTATTTTTGCCCCAAAATAAAGGGAAATTTTGCCTTTTTGCCCCAAAATTAGGGAAATTTCTGCAATTTTGCTTCGAAATACAGGGAATTTCTGCCTCTTTTCCCGAAAATAAGGGAAACTTCTGCCGATTTGCCCCAAATAAAGGGAATTTCTGCATTTTTGCCCCAATATTATAGGAATTTCTGCAATTTTGCTCTAAAATACGGGGAATTTCTGCCTTTTTGCCCGAAATTAAAGAGATTTTCTGCCTTTTTGCCCCCAAACAAGGGAAATTTCTGCAATTTTATCCCAAAATAAGGGGAATTTCTGCCCTTTTGCCCCTAAATAAGGGGAATTTCTGCCTTTTTGCCCTGAAATATGTGAAATGTCTGCAATTTTACCCCAAAATAAGGTGAATTTCTACCTTTTTGCCCCAAAATAATGGGAATTTCTGCATTTTGCCCTAAAATAAGAAAAATTTTTGCTTTTTTTCTCTGAAATAAGTGAAATTTCTGCAATTTTGCCTTAAAATAAAAGAAATTTCTGCAATTTTTCCCCATAATAAAGGAATTTTCTACAATTTTGCCCCAAAATAAAGGGAATTTCTGTTTTTTGTCCCCAAATAAGGGAAATTTCTGAAATTTTGCACTAAAATAAGGGGAATTTCTGCCTTTTGCCCCAAAATAAGGGGAATTTCTGCCTTTTTACCTCAAAAGAAGGGGAATTTCTGCATTTTTTGCCACAAAATATAAGGAATTTCTGCCTTTTTGCCCCAAAATAAGAAAAATTTCTGCCTTTCTTCCCTGAAATAAGTGAAATTTCTGCAATTTTGGCCCAAAAAAATTGAAATTTCTGCAATTTTTTCCCAAAATAAAAGAAATTTCTGGAATTTTGCCCCAAAATAAGTGGAATTTCTGAGTTTTGCCCCAAAATAAGGAGAATTTCTGTCTTTTTGCCCCAACATATAGGGAATTTCTGCCTTTTTGCCCCACAATTAGGGGAATTTCTGCAATTTTGCTCCAAAATACAGGGAATTTTTGCTTTTTTGCCCAAAAATAAGGAGAATGTTTACCTTTTGCCACAAAAAAGGAAAATTTCTTCATTTTTGCCCCAAAATAATAGGAATTTCTGTCTTTTTACGTCAAAATATGTGAAATTTCTGCCTTTTTACTCAAAAATATACGGAATTTCTGTATTTTTGCCCCAAAATAAAAGGAATTTTTGAATTTTGCCCAGAAATAAATGAAATTTCTCCAATTTTGCCTCAAAATAAGGGAAATTTCTGCTTTTTTGCCATAAAATAAGGGGAATTTTTGTCTTTTTGCCCCAAAATAAAAGGAATTTCAGCCTTTTTACCTAATAATAAGGGGAATCTCTCTTTTTTGCCCTAAAATATGGGGAATTTCTGTATTTTTGCCCCAAAATAAAAAAATTTTCTGCAATTTTGTACCAAAATAAAAGTAATTTCTGCCTTTTTGCCCCAAACTAAGAGAAATTTCTGCGTTTTTTCCCTGAAATAAGTGAAATTTCTGTAATTTTGCCCCAAAATTAGGGAGATTTCTGCAATTTTGCCCCAAAATAAAGGAAATTTCTGAAATTTTGCCCCAAAATAAGGGGAATTTTTAACTTTTCGCCCTGAAATAAGGAGAATTTCTGTCTTTTTGCCCCAAAATAATGTGAATTTCTGCATTTTCACTCAAAATTAGGGGAATATGTGCAATTTGGCTTTAAAATACGGGGAATTTTTGCCTTATTGCACCAAAATAAAAGGAATTTCTGTATTTTTGCACCAATATAAATAAAATTTCTTAAATTTTGCTCCAAAATACGGGGAATTTTTGCCTTATTGCCCGAAATAAAGTGGAATTTCTGCCTTTTTGCCCTGAAATATTTCAAATTTCCGCAATTTTACCCCAAAATAAGGGGAATTTCTGTTTTTGGCCCCAAAATTAGGAGAATTTCTGCTTTTTGCCCCAAATTAAAGCAAATTTCTGACTTTTTGCCCTGAAATAAGTGAAATTTCTGCAATTTTGCCCCAAAATAAGGGGAATTTCTGCCTTTTTGCCAAAATAAGGGGAATTTCAGCATTTTACCTTCAAATAAGGGGAATTTCTGCCTTTTTGCCACAAAATATGGGGAATTTCTGCCTTATTGCCCCCAAATAAAGAAAATTTTTGCTTTTCTTCCCCAATTAATGGGAATTTCTGCCTTTTTGCCACAAAGTAAAGGGAATTTCTGCCTTTTTGCCCCAAAATAATGGTAATTTCAGCCTTTCTATCACAAAATGAGGGGAATTTCAGCCTTTTGCCCAAAATATGGGGAATTTCTGACTTTTTGTTCCAAAATAAGAAAAATTTCTTCAATTTTGTACCAAAATACAAGAAATTTCTGCTTTTTGCCCCCAAAAAAAGTAATTTCTGACTTTTTGCCCTGAAATAAATGAAATTTCTGCAATTTTGCCCGAAAATAAGGGAAATTTGTGCCTTTTTGCCCCAAAATGAGGGGAATTTCTGCCTTTTAACCCCAAAATATGGGGAATTTCAGCATTTTACCTCAAAATAAGGGGAATTTCTGCCTTTTTGCACCAAAATATTGGGAATTTCTGCCTTTTTGCCACAAAATAGGAAAAATTTCTGCAATTCTGTATCAAAATATAAGAAATTTCTAAAATTTTGCCCCAAAATAAGGGAAATTTTAGATTTTTGCCCCGAAATAAGGAGAATTTCTGTATTTTTGCCCCCAAAAAAGGGGAATTTCTGCCTTTTTGCCCCAAAATTAGGGGAGTTTCTGCAACTTTGCTTCAAAATACAGGGAATTTCTGCCTCTTTTCCCGAAAATAAGGGGAACTTCTGCCGATGTGCCCCAAATACAAGGAATTTCTGCATTTTTGCTCCAATATTTAGGGAATTTCTGCAATTTTGCTTTAAAATACAGGGAATTTCTGCCTTTTTGCCCAAAATTAAGGGGATTTTCTGCCTTTTTGCCCCCAAACAAGGGAAATTTCTGCAATTTTATCCCAAGATAACAGGAATTTCTGCCTTTATGCCCTCAAATAACGGGAATTTCTGCCTTTTTGCCCTGAAATATGTGAAATGTCTGCAATTTTACCCCAAAATAAGGTGAATTTCTACCTTTTTGCCCAAAAATAATGGGAATTTCTGCCTTTTTGCCCCAAAATATGAAAAAATTTTGCTTTTTTTCTCTGAAATATGTAAAATTTCTGCAATTTTGCCTTAAAATAAAAGAAATTTCTGCAATTTTTCCCCATAATAAAGGAATTTTTTGCAATTTTGCCCCAAAATAAAGGAAATTTCTGTTTTTTGTCCCCAAATAAGGGAAATTTCTGCAATTTTGCCCTAAAATAAGGGGAATTTCTGCCTTTTGCCCTAAAATAAGGAGAATTTCTGCCTTTTTGCCCCAAAACAAAGAAAATTACTGCATGTTTTACGCCAAAATAAGGTGAATTTCTGCAATTTTGCTCCAAAATACGGGGATATTCTGCATTTTTCGCAGAAAATAAGGGGAATTTCTGCCATTTTTGCCGCAAAATAATTGAAATTTCTGCAGTTTTACCCCAAAATAAGGGGAATTTCTGCCTTTTTGCCCCCAAATTAGGGGAATTTCTGCAATTTTGCTCCAAAATAAGGGGAATTTCTGCCTTTTTGCCCGAAAATAAAGGGAATGTATACCTTTTTGCCATAAAAAGGGAAATTTCTTCATTTTTACCCCAATAAAGGGGATTTTCCGCCTTTTTTGACTCAAAATAACTGCAATTTGTGACTTTTTTCCAAAAATAAATGGAATTTCTGTCTTTTTGCCCCAAAATAAGGGGAATTTCCAAATTTTTGCCCTGAAATAAGTTAAATTTCAAAAATTTTTCCCCAAAATAATTGAAATTTCTGTAATTTTGCCCCAAAATAAGGGGAATTTCTGTTTTTTTGCCCCAAAATAAGGGAAATTTCTGCCTTTTTACCTCAAAAGAAGGGGAATTTCTGCATTTTTGCCACAAAATATAAGGAATTTCTGCCTTTTTGCCCCAAAATAAGAAAAATTTCTGCCTTTTTTCCCTGAAATAAGTGAAATTTCTGCAATTTTGGCCCAAAAAAATTGAAATTTCTGCAATTTTATCTCAAAATAAGAAAAATTTCGGGAATTTTGCCCCAAAATAAGTGAAATTTCTGAGTTTTGCCCCAAAAAAAGGAGAATTTCTGTCTTTTTGCCCAAACATATAGGGAATTTCTGCCTTTTTTCCCCACAATTAGGGGAATTTCTGCAATTTTGCTCCAAAATACAGGGAATTTCTGCTTTTTTGCCCGAAAATAAGGGGAATGTTTACCTTTTGCCACAAAAAAGGGAAATTTCTTCATTTTTGCCCCAAAATAAGAGGAATTTCTGCATTTTTACGTCAAAATAAGTGAAATTTCTGCCTTTTTACTCAAAAATATATGGAATTTCTGTATTTTTGCCCCAAAATAAAAAGAATTTTTGAATTTTGCCCTGAAATAAACGAAATTTCTCCAATTTTGCCTCAAAATAAGGGAAATTTCTGCTTTTTTGCCACAAAATAAGGGGAATTTCTGTCTTTTTGCCCCAAAATAAAAGGAATTTCAGCCTTTTTACCTAATAATAAGGGGAATCTCTCATTTTGCCCTAAAATATGGGAAATTTCTGTATTTTTGCCCCAAAATAAAAAAAAATTTCTGCAATTTTGTACCAAAATAAAAGTAATTTCTGCCTTTTTGCCCCAAAATAAAAGAAATTTCTGCGTTTTTTCCCTGAAATAAGTGAAATTTCTGTAATTTTGCCCCAAAATTAGGGAGATTTCTGCAATTTTGCCCCAAAATAAAGGAAATTTCTGGAATTTTGCCCCAAAATAAGGGGAATTTTTGACTTTTTGCCCTGAAATAATGAGAATTTCTGTCTTTTTGCCCCAAAATAATGTGAATTTCTGCATTTTCCCTCAAAATTAGGGGAATATGTGCAATTTGGCTTCAAAATACGGGGATTTTTTGCCTTATTGCACCAAAATAAAGGGAATTTCTGCATTTTTGCACCAATATAAGGGGAATTTCTGAAATTTTGCTCCCAAATACGGGGAATTTTTGCCTTATTGCCCGAAATAAAGTGGAATTTCTGCCTTTTTGCCCTGAAATATTTGAAATTTCCACAATTTTACCCCAAAATAAGAAGAATTTCTGTTTTTGGCTTCAAAATTAGGAGAATTTCTGCTTTTTGCGCCAAATTAAGGCAAATTTCTGACTTTTTGCCCTGAAATAAGTGAAATTTCTGCAATTTTGCCCCAAAATAAGGGGAATTTCTGCCTTTTTGCCAAAATAAGGGGAATTTCAGCATTTTACCTTCAAATAAGGGGAATTTCTGCCTTTTTGCCACAAAATATGGGGAATTTCTGCCTTATTGCCCCCAAATAAGGAAAATTTTTGCTTTTCTGCTCCAATTAATGGGAATTTCTGCCTTTTTGCCACAAAGTAAAGGGAATGTCTGCCTTTTTGCCCCAAAATAACTGGAATTTCAGCCTTTTTACCCCAAAATAAGGGGAATTTCTGCCTTTTGCCCAAAATATGGGGAATTTCTGACTTTTTGTTCCAAAATAATGAAAATTTCTTCAATTTTGTACCATAATAAAAGAAATTTCTGCTTTTTGCCCCAAAATAAAAGTAATTTCTGACTTTTTGCCCTGAAATAAATGAAATTTCTGCAATTTTGCCCGAAAATAAGGGAAATTTGTGCCTTTTTGCCACAAAATGAGGGGAATTTCTGCCTTTTAACCCCAAAATATGGGGAATTTCAGCATTTTACCTCAAAAAAAGGGGAATTTCAGCCTTTTTGCACCAAAATATGGGGAATTTCTGCCTTATTGCCCCCAAATAAGGAAAATTTTTGCTTTTCTGCTCCAATTAATGGGAATTTCTGCCTTTTTGCCACAAAGTAAAGGGAATGTCTGCCTTTTTGCCCCAAAATAACTGGAATTTCAGCCTTTTTACCCCAAAATAAGGGGAATTTCTGCCTTTTGCCCAAAATATGGGGAATTTCTGACTTTTTGTTCCAAAATAATGAAAATTTCTTCAATTTTGTACCATAATAAAAGAAATTTCTGCTTTTTGCCCCAAAATAAGGGGAATTTCTGACTTTTTGCCCTGAAATAAATGAAATTTCTGCAATTTTGCCTAAAAATAAGTTAAATTTGTGATTTTTGCCCCAAAATAATGGGAATTTCTGCCTTTTGCCCCACAATATGGGGAATTTCTGCCTGTTTCCCCGAAAATAAGAAGAATGCATACCTTTTTGCCATAAAAAAGGGAAATTTCTCCATTTTTGCTTCAAAATAAGCGAAATTTCTGCTTCTTTGCCTCTAAATAAGTGGAATTTCTGTCTTTTTCCCCCAAAACAAAGGGAATTTCTGTCTTTTTTGCCCCAAAATAAGAAAAATTTCTGACTTATTACCTTGAAATAAGTGAAATTTCTGCAATTTTGCCCCAATATAAGGGAAATTTCTACCTTTTTGCCTCCAAATAAGGGGAATTTCAGCCTTTTTACCTCAAAATATAATGAATTTCTGAATTTTGGCACAAAATATTAGGAATTTCTGTGTTTTTGCCTCAAAATAAGGAAAATTTCTGCCTTTTTTGCCTGAAATAAGTGAAATTTCTGCAATTTTGCCCCAAAATAAGTGAAATTTCTGCAATTTTGCCCCAAAATAAGGGAAATTTCTGGAATTTTGCCCTAAAATAAGTGGAATTTCTGAGTTTTGCCCCAAAATATGGAGAATTTCTGCCTTTTTGCCCCACAATTAGTGAAATTTCTGCAATTTTGCCCTAAAATAAGGGAAATTTCTGCAATTTTTCCCCATAATAAGGGAAATTTCTGCTATTTTGCCCCCAAATAAGGGGAATTTCAGCATTTTACCTCAAAATAAGGGAAATTTCTGATTTTTGCACCAAAATATGGACAATTTCTGCCTTTTTCCTTCAAAATAAAGGGAATTTCTGCATTTTTGCACCAATATTAGGGGAATTTCTGCTATTTTGCTCCAAAATACGGGTCATTTTTTCCTTTTTGCCCGACATTAATTGGAATTTCTGCCTTTTTCTCCTGAAATAAGTGAAATTTCTTCAATTTTAGCCAAAAATTAGGGATTTCATCTTTTTGCCCCAAAATAAGGGGAATTTCTGCCTTTTTGCCCAAAAATAAGGGGAATGCATACCTTTTTGCCATAAAAAAGGGAAATTTCTTCATTTTTGCTCCAAAATAATGAAATTTCTTCTTTTTTGCCTCTAAATAAGTGGAATTTCTGTCTTTTTTTCCCAAAACAAAGAGAATTTCTGTCTTTTTGCCCCAAAATAAAGAATATTTCGGCCTTTTTTTCTGAATTAAGAGAAATTTCTGCAATATTGCCCCAACATAAGGGAAATTTCTGCCTTTTTGCCCCCAAATAAGGGGAATTTCAACCTTTTTGCCCCCAAATAAGGGGAATTTCAACCTTATTACCTCTAAATAAGGGAAATTTCTGCCTTTTTGCCACAAAATATATGGAATTTCTGCCTTTTTGCCCCAAAATAAAAAAATTACTGCAATTTTGCCCCAAATAAGGGGAATTTCTCCCTTTTTGCCCCAAAATATATAACATATCACCCTTTTTACCTTAAAATAAGTGAAATTTCTGCAATTTTGCCCCAAATAAGGGAAATATCTGAAATTTTGCCCAAAAATAAGGTAAATTTCTGCAATTTTGCCCAAAAATAAAGGAAATTTCTGCTTTTTTGCCCCCAAATACGGAGAATTTCAGCCTTTTTACCTCAAAATAAGGGGAATTTTTGCATTTTTGCCACAAAATATAAGGAATTTTGCCTTTTTGCCCCAAAATATGGGAAATTTCTGCATTTTTTCCCTGAAATAAGTGAAATTTATGCAATTTTGCCCCAAAATAAGTGAAATTTCTGAATATTGCCCCAAAATAAAGAGAATTTCTGACTTTTTGCCCCAACATATAGGGAATTTCTGCCTTTTTGCCCCACAATTCGGGGAATTTCTGCAATTTTACTCCAAAATACGGGGAATTTCTGCCTTTTTGCCTGAAAATAAGGGGAATGCATACCTTTTTGCCATATAAAAGGGAAATTTCTTCATTTTTGCTCCAAAATAATGAGAATTTCTGCCTTTTTGCCTCTAAATAAGTGGAATTTCTGTCTTTTTCCTTAAAAACAAAAGGAATTTCTGTGTTTTTTGCCCCAAAATAAGGGGAATTTCTGACTTATTACCTGAAATAAGTAAGATTTCTGCAATTTTGTCCCAAAATAAGGAAAATTTCTGCCTTTTTGCCCCCAAATAAGGGGAATTTCAGCCTTTTTACCTCAAAATAAGGGGAATTTCTGCATTTTTGCCACAAAATTTACGGAATTTCTGCCTTTTTGCCCTATCATAAGGAAAATTTTTGCAATTTTGCCCAAAATAAGGGGAATTTCTTCTTTTTTGCCCCCAAAAAAGGCAATTTCAGCCTTTTTTCCTGAATATAAGTGAAATTACTGCTATTTTGCCCAAAATAAGGTAAATTTCTGCAATTTTGCCCCAAAATAAAAGAAATTCCTGGAATTTTGCCCCAAAATAAGGGGAATTTCTGATTTTTACCCCAAAATAAAGGGAATTTCTGCCTTTTGCCCCAAAATTATGGGAATTTCTGCAATTTTGCTCCAAAATACGGGGAATTTCTTTCTTTTTGCCTGAAAATAAGGGGAATGCATACATTTTTGCCATAAAAAAAGTGAAATTTCTTCATTTTTGCTCCAAAATAATGGGAATTTCTTCCTTTTTGCCTCTAAATAAGTGGAATTTCTGTCTTTTTTTCCCAAAACAAAGAAAACTTCTGTCTTTTTGCCTCAAAATAAAGAAAATATCTGCCTTTTTTCCCTGAAATAAGTGAAATTTCTGCAATTTTGCCCAAACATAAGGAAATTTCTGCATTTTTGCCCCCAAATAAGGAAAATTCCAGCCTTTTTACCTCAAAATATGGGGAATTACTGCATTTTTTTAAACAAAATATTAGGAATTTCTGCTTTTTGCCCCAAAATAAGTCAAATTTCTGCCTTTTTGCCCCCAAATAAGGGGAATTTCATCCTTTTTGCCCCCAAATAAAGGGAATTTCAACCTTATTACTTCTAAATAAGGGAAATTTCTTCCTTTTTGCCACAAAATATACAGAATTTCTGCTTTTTTGCCCCAAAATAAGGAAAATTACTGCAATTTTGCCCCAAATAAGAGGAATTTTTCCATTTTTGCCCCAAAATAAATTAAATATCAAGTTTTTTTACCTTAAAATAAGTGAAATTTCTGCAATTTTGCCCCAAATAAGGGAAATTTCTGAAATTTAGCCCCAAAATAAAGGAAATTTCTGAAATTTTGCCCCAAAATAAGGGGAATTTCTGATTTTTGCCCCAAAATAAAGGGAATTTTTGCCTTTAGCCCCAAAATTAGAAGAATTTCTGCATTTTGCTCCCAAATACAAGGAATTTCTGCCTTTTTGACCGAAAATAAGGGGAATGCTTACATTTTGCCATAAAAAAGTGAAATTTCTTCATTTTTGCTCCAAAATAAGGGGAATTTCTGCCTTTTTGCCTCTAAATAAGTGGAATTTCTGTCTTTTTTCCCCAAAACAAAAAAAATTTCTGTCTTTTTGGCCCCAAAATAAAGAGAATTTCTGAATTATTACCCTGAAATAAGTGAAATTTCTGCAATTTTGACCCAAAATAAGAGAAATTTCTGCCTTTTTGCCCCCAAATAAGGGGAATTTCAG
>NW_027667741.1:0-49000 GCF_963924665.1 Micromys minutus
TGTGAATTTCTGCATTTTCCCTCAAAATTAGGGGAATATGTGCAATTTTGCTTAAAAATACAAGGAATTTTTGCCTTATTGAACCAAAATAAAGGAATTTCTGCATTTTTGCACCAATATAAGGGGAATTTCTGAAATTTTGCTCCAAAATATGGGGAATTTTTGCCTTATTTTCAAAAATAATGTGGAATTTCTGCCTTTTTGCCCTGAAATATTTGAAATTTCTGCAATTTTACCCCAAAATAAGGGGAATTTCTGTTTTTGGCCCCAAAATTAGGAGAATTTCTGATTTTGCCCCAAATTAAGGCAAATTTCTGACTTTTTGCCCTGAAATAAGTGAAATTTCTGCAATTTTGCACCAAAATAAGAATTTCTGCCTTTTTGCAAAAATAAGGGGAATTTCAGCATTTTACCTTCAAATAAGGGGAATTTCTGACTTTTTGCCAAAAAATATGGGGAATTTCTGCCTTTTTGCCCCAAAATAACGGGAATTTCAGCCTTTTTACCCCAAAATAAGGGGAATTTCTGCATTTTTGCCCCAAAATATGAAAAATTTTTGCTTTTTTTCTCTGAAATATGTGAAATTTCTGCAATTTTGCCTTAAAATAAAAGAAATTTCTGCAATTTTTCCCCATAATAAAAAAATTTTTTGCAATTTTGCCGCAAAATAAAGGGAATTTCTGTTTTTTGTCCCCAAATAAGGGAAATTTCTGCAATTTTGCCCTAAAATAAGGAGAATTTCTTCCTTTTGCCCCAAAATAAGGAGAATTTCTGCCTTTTTGCCCCAAAACAAGAAAATTACTGCATGTTTTACGTCAAAATTAGGTGAATTTCTGCAATTTTGCTCCAAAATACGGGGATTTTCTGACTTTTTCGAAGAAAATAAGGGGAATTTCTGCCATTTTGCCACAAAATAAGTGAAATTTCTGCAGTTTTACCCCAAAATAAGGGGAATTTCTGCCTTTTGCCCCAATATTAGGGGAATTTCTGCAATTTTGCTCCAAAATACAGAGAATTTATGCCTTTTTGCATGAAAATAAAGGGAATATATACCTTTTTGCCATAAAAAGGGAAATTTCTTCATTTTTACCCCAAAATAAGGGGATTTTCCGCCTTTTTGACTCAAAATAAGTGCAATTTCTGACTTTTTTCCAAAAATAAATGGAATTTCTGTATTTTTTCCCCAAAATAAGGGGAATTCCCGACTTTTTGCCCTGAAATAAGTTAAATTTCAAAAATTTTTCCCCAAAATAATTGAAATTTCTGCAATTTTGCCCCAAAATAAGGGAAATTTCTGTATTTTTGCCCCAAAATAAGAGAAATTTCTGCCTTTTTACCACAAAATAAGGGGAATTTCTGCATTTTTGCCACAAAATATAAGGAATTTCTGCTTTTTGCCCCAAAATAAGAAAAATTTCTGCCTTTTTTTCCTGAAATAAGTGAAATTTCTGCAATTTTGGTCAAAAAAATTGAAATTTCTGCAATTTTGTCCCAAAATAAAGAAAATTTCTGGAATTTTGCCCCAAAATAAGGGGAATTTCTGATTTTTGCCCTGAAATAAAGAGAATTTCTGTCTTTTTGCCCCAAAATAATGTGAATTTCTGCATTTTCCCTCAAAATTAGGGGAATATGTGCAATTTTGCTTCAAAATACGGGGAATTTTTGCCTTATTGAACCAAAATAAAGGAATTTCTGCATTTTTGCACCAATATAAGGGGAAATTCTGAAATTTTGCTCCAAAATACGGGGAATTTTTGCTTATTGCCAGAAATAAAGTGGAATTTCTGCCTTTTTGCCCTGAAATATTTGAAATTTCCGCAATTTTACCCCAGAATAAGGGGATTTTCTGTTTTTGGCCCCAAAATTAGGAGAATTTCTGCTTTTTGCCCCAAATTAAGGCAAATTTTTGACTTTTTGCCCTGAAATAAGTAAAAATTCTGCAATTTTGCTCCAAAATAAGGAGAATTTCTGCCTTTTTGCCAAAATAAGGGGAATTTCAGCATTTTACCTTCAAATAAGGGGAATTTCCGCATTTTTGCCACAAAATATGAGGAATTTCTGCCTTTCTGCCCCAAAATAATGGGAATTTCAGCCTTTTTACCCCAAAATAAGGGGAATTTCTGCCTTTTGCCCAAAATATGGGGAATTTCTGACATTTTGTTCCAAAATAAGGAAAATTTCTTCAATTTTGTACCAAAATAAAAGAAATTTCTGCTTTCTGCCCCAAAATAAAAGTAATTTCTGACTTTTTGCCCTGAAATAAATGAAATTTCTGAAATTTTGCCCGAAAATAAGAGAAATTTGTGCCTTTTTGCCCCCAAAAGAGGGGAATTTCTGCCTTTTAACCCCAAAATATGAGGAATTTCAGCATTTTACCTCAAAATAATAGGAATTTCAGCCTTTTTGCACCAAAATATGGGGAATTTCTGCCTTTTTGCCACAAAATAAGAAAAATTTCTGCAATTCTGTACCAAAATAAAAGAAATTTCTAAAATTTTTCCCCAAATAAAGGAAACTTATGATTTTTGCCCCTAAATAAGGAGAATTTCTGTATTTTTGCCCCCCAAAATAGGGAATTTCTGCCTTTTTGACTCAAAATTAGGGGAGCTTCTGCAATTTTGCTCTAAAATACGGGGATTTTCTGCGTTTTGCGCTGAAAATAAGGGGAATTTCTGCCATTTTGCCGCAAAATAAGTGAAATTTCTGCAGTTTTACCCCAAAATGAGGGGAATATCTGCCTTTTTGCCCCAATATTAGGGGAATTTCTGCAATTTTGCTCCAAAATACAGAGAATTTCTGCCTTTTTGCCCGAAAATAAAGGGAATGTATACCTTTTTGCCATAAAAAGGGAAATTTCTTCATTTTTACCCCAAAATAAAAGGATTTTCCGCCTTTTTGACTCAAAATAAGTGCAATTTCTGACTTTTTTCCAAAAATAAATGGAATTTCTGTATTTTTGCCCCAAAATAAGGGGAATTTCCGACTTTTTGCCCTGAAATAAGTTAAATTTCAAAAATTTTTCCCCAAAATAATTGAAATTTCTGCAATTTTGCCCCAAAATAAGGGGAATTTCTGCCTTTTTACCTCAAAATAAGGGGAATTTCTGCATTTTTGCCACAAAATATAAGGAATTTCTGCCTTTTTGCCCCAAAATAAGAAAAATTTCTGCCTTTTTTCCATGAAATAAGTGAAATTTCTGCAATTTTGGCCCAAAAAATTGAAATTTCTGCAATTTTGTCCCAAAATAAAGGAAATTTCTGGAATTTTGCCCCAAAATATTGGGAATTTCTGACTTTTTGCCCTGAAATAAGGAGAATTTCTGTCTTTTTGCCCCAAAATAATGTGAATTTCTGCATTTTCCCTCAAAATTAGGGGAATATGTGCAATTTTGCTTCAAAATACGGGGAATTTTTGCCTTATTGCACCAAAATAAAAGGAATTTCTGCATTTTTGCACCAATATAAGGGGAATTTCTGAAATTTTGCTCCAAAATACGGGGAATTTTTGCTTTATTGCACGAAATAAATTGGAATTTCTGCCTTTTTGCCCTGAAATATTTGAAATTTCCGCAATTTTACCCTAAATTAGAGGAATTTCTGTTTTTGGCCCCAAAATTAGGAGAATTTCTGCTTTTTGCCCCAAATTAAGGCAAATTTCTGACTTTTTGCCCTGAAATAAGTGAAATTTCTGCAATTTTGCCCCAAAATAAGGGGAATTTCTGCTTTTTTGCCAAAATAAGGGGAATTTCAGCATTTTACCTTCAAATAAGGAGAATTTCTGCCTTTTTGCCACAAAATATGTGGAATTTCTGCCTTATTGCCCCCAAATAAGGAAAATTTTTGCTTTTCTGCCCCAAATAATGGGAATTTCTGCCTTTTTGCCACAAAGTAAAGGGAATTTCTGCCTTTTTGCCCCAAAATAATGGGAATTTCAGCCTTTTTACCCCAAAATAAGGGGAATTTCTGCCTTTTGCCCAAAATATGGGGAATTTCTGCCTTTTTGTTCCAAAATAAGAAAAATTTCTTCAATTTTGTACCAAAATAAAAGAAATTTCTGCTTTCTGCCCCAAAATAAAAGTAATTTCTGACTTTTTGCCCTGAAATAAATGAAATTTCTGCAATTTTGCCCGAAAATAAGGGAAATTTGTGCCTTTTTGCCCCTAAATGAGGGGAATTTCTGCCTTTTAACCCCAAAATATGGGGAATTTCAGGATTTTACCTCAAAATAAGGGGAATTTCAGCCTTTTTGCACCAAAATATGAAAAATTTCTGCCTTTTTGCCACAAAATAAGAAAAATTTCTGCAATTCCTTACCAAAATAAAAGAAATTTCTAAAATTTTGCCCCAAAATAAGGGAAATTTCTGATTTTTGCCCCGAAATTAGAAGAATTTCTGTATTTTGCCCCCCAAAAAAAGGAATTTCTGCGTTTTTGCCCAAAAATTAGGGGAGTTTCTGCAATTTTGCTTCAAAGTACAGGGAATTTCTGCCTCTTTTCCGAAAATAAGGGGTACTTCTTGCTATTTGCCCCAAAAAAAGCGAATTTCTGCATTTTTGCACCAATATTTAGGGAATTTCTGCAATTTTGCTTTAAAATACGGGGAATTTCTGACTTTTTCCCAAAATTAAGGGGATTTTCTGCCTTTTTGCCCCCAAACAAGGGAAATTTCTGCAATTTTATCCCAAAATAAAAGGAATTTTTGCCTTTATGTTCTAAAATAACGGGAATTTCTGCTTTTTTGCCTTGTAATATGTGAAATGTGTGCAATTTTACCCCAAAATAAGGTGAATTTCTGCTTTTTGCCCCAAAATAATAAGAATTTCTGATTTTTGCCCCAAAATATGAAAAATTTTTGCTTTTTCTCTCTGAAATATTTGAAATTTCTGCAATTTTGCCTTAAAATAAAAGAAATTTCTGCAATTTTTCCCCATAATAAAAAAAATTTTTGCAATTTTGCCCCAAAATAAAGGGGATTTCTGTTTTTTGTCCCCAAATAATGGAAATTTCTGCAATTTTGCCCTAAAATAAGGGGAATTTCTTCCTTTTGCCCCAAAATAAGGAGAATTTCTGCCTTTTTGCTCCAAAACAAAGAAAATTACTGCATGTTTTACGCCAAAATTAGGTGAATTTCTGCAATTTTGCTCCAAAATACGGGGATTTTCTGCCTTTTTCGCAGAAAATAAAAGGAATTTCTGCCATTTTGCCGCAGAATAAGTGAAATTTCTGCAGTTTTACCCCAAAATAAGGGGAATTTCTGCTTTTTTGCCCCAATGTTAGGGGAATTTCTGCAATTTTGCTCCAAAATACAGAGAATTTCTGCCTTTTTGCCAGAAAATAAAAGGAATGTATAACTTTTTGCCATAAAAAGGGAAATTTCTTCATTTTTACCCTAAAATAAGGGAATTTTCCGCCTTTTTGACTCAAAATAAGTGCAATTTCTGACTTTTTTCCAAAAATAAATGGAATTTCTGTCTTTTTGCCCCAAAATAAGTGGAATTTCCGACTTTTTGCCCTGAAATAAGTTAAATTTCAAAAATTTTTCCTTAAAATAATTGAAATTTCTGCAATTTTGCCCAAAAGTAAGGGGAATTTCTGTATTTTTGCCCCAAAATAAGGGAAATTTCTGCATTTTTACCTCAAAATAAGGGGAATTTCTGCATTTTTGCCACAAAATATAAGGAATTTCTGCTTTTTGCCCCCAAATAAGAAAAATTTCTGCCTTTTTTCCCTGAAATAAGTGAAATTTCTGCAATTTTGGCCCAAAAAATTAAAATTTCTGCAATTTTGTCCCAAAATAAAGAAAATTTCTGGAATTTTGCCCCAAAATAAGGGGAATTTCTGACTTTTTACCCTGAAATAAAGAGAATTTCTGTCTTTTGGCCCCAAAATAATGTGAATTTCTGCATTTTCCCTCAAAATTAGGGGAATATGTGCAATTTTGCTTCAAAATACGGGGAATTTTTGCCTTATTGAACCAAAATAAAGGAATTTCTGCATTTTTGCACCAATATAAGGGGAATTTCTGAAATTTTGCTCCAAAATACGGGGAATTTTTGCCTTATTGCCAAAAATAAAGTGGAATTTCTGCTTTTTTGCCCTGAAATATTTGAAATTTCCGCAATTTTACCCAAAAATAAGGGGAATTTCTGTTTTTGGCCCCAAAATTAGGAGAATTTCTGATTTTGCCCCAAATTAAGGCAAATTTCTGACTTTTTGCCCTGAAATAAGTGAAATTTCTGCAATTTTGCACCAAAATAAGGAGAATTTCTGCCTTTTTGCCAAAATAAGTGGAATTTCAGCATTTTACCTTCAAATAAGGGGAATTTCTGCCTTTTTGCCACAAAATATGGGGAATTTCTGCCTTTTTGCCCCAAAATAATGGGAATTTCAGTCTTTTTACCCCAAAATAAGGGGAATTTTTGCATTTTTGCCCCAAAATATGAAAAATTTTTGCTTTTTTTCTCTGAAATATGTGAAATTTCTGCAATTTTGCCTTAAAATAAAAGAAATTTCTGCAATTTTTCCCCATAATAAAAAAATTTTTTGCAATTTTGCCGCAAAATAAAGGGAATTTCTGTTTTTTGTCCCCAAATAAGGGAAATTTCTGCAATTTTGCCCTAAAATAAGGAGAATTTCTTCCTTTTGCCCCAAAATAAGGAGAATTTCTGCCTTTTTGCCCCAAAACAAAGAAAATTACTGTATGTTTTACGCCAAAATTAGGTGAATTTCTGCAATTTTGCTCCAAAATACGGGGATTTTCTGCATTTTTCGCAGAAAATAAGGGGAATTTCTGCCATTTTGCCGCAAAATAAGTGAAATTTCTGCAGTTTTACCCCAAAATAAGGGGAATTTCTGCCTTTTTGTCCCAATATTAGGGGAATTTCTGCAATTTTGCACCAAAATACAGAGAATTTCTGACTTTTTGCCCGAAAATAAAGGGAATGTATACCATTTTGCCATAAAAAGGGAAATTTCTTCATTTTTACCCCAAAAAAGGGGATTTTCCGCCTTTTTGACTCAAAATAAGTGCAATTTCTGACTTTTTTTTAAAATTAAATGGAATTTCTGATTTTTGCCCCAAAATAAGTGGAATTTCCGAATTTTTGCCCTGAAATATGTTAAATTTCAAAAATTTTTCCCCAAAATAATTGAAATTTCTGCAATTTTGCCCCAAAATAAAGGGAATTTCTGTATTTTTGCCCCAAAATAAGGGAAATTTCTGCCTTTTTACCTCAAAATAAGGGGAATTTCTGCATTTTTGCCACAAATTATAAGGAATTTCTGCCTTTTTGCCCCAAAATAAAAAAAATTTCTGCCTTTTTTCCTGAAATAAGTGAAATTTCTGCAATTTTGTCCCAAAATAAAGGAAATTTTTGGAATTTTGCCCCAAAATAAGAGGAATTTCTGACTTTTTGCCCTGAAATAAGGAGAATTTCTGTCTTTTTGCCCCAAAATAATGTGAATTTCTGCATTTTCCCTCAAAATTAGGAAAATATGTGCAATTTTGCTTCAAAATACGGGGTATTTTTGCCTTATTGCACCAAAATAAAAGGAATTTCTGCATTTTTGCACCAATATAAGGGGAATTTCTGAAATTTTGCTCCAAAATACGGGTAATTTTTGCCTTATTGCCCGAAATAAAGTGGAATTTCTGCATTCTTGCACTGAAATATTTGAAATTTCCGCAATTTTACCCCAAAATAAGGGGAATTTCTGTTTTTGGTCCCAAAATTAGAAGAATTTCTGCTTTTTGCCCCAAATTAAGGCAAATTTCTGAATTTTTGCCCTGAAATAAGTGAAATTTCTGCAATTTTGCCCCAAAATAAGGGGAATTTTTGCCTTTTTGCCAAAATAAGGGGAATTTCAGTATTTACCTTCAAATAAAAGGAATTTCTGCCTTTTTGCCACAAAATATGGGGAATTTCTGCCTTATTGCCCCCAAATAATGAAAATTTTTGCTTTTCTGCCCTAATTAATGGAAATTTCTGCCTTTTTGCCACAAAGTAAAGGGAATTTCTGCCTTTTTGCCCCAAAATAATGGGAATTTCAGCCTTTTTACCCCAAAATAAGGGGAATTTCTGCCTTTTCCCAAAATATGGGGAATTTCTGACTTTTTGTTCCAAAATAAGGAAAATTTCTTCAATTTTGTACCAAAATAAAAAAAATTTCTGCTTTCTGCCCCAAAATAAAATAATTTCTGACTTTTTGCCCTGAAATAAATGAAATTTCTGCAATTTTGCCTGAAAATAAGGGAATTTTGTGCCTTTTTGCCCCAAAATGAGGGTAATTTCTGCCTTTTAACCCCAAAATATGGGGAATTTTAGCATTTTACCTCAAAATAAGGGGAATTTCAGTCTTTTTGCAACAAAATATAAAAATTTCTGCCTTTTTGCCACAAAATAAGAAAAATTTCTGCAATTCTGTAACAAAATAAAAGAAATTTCTAAAATTTTGCCCCAAAATAAGGGAAATTTCTGATTTTTGCCCCGAAATAAGAAGAATTTCTGTATTTTTGTCCCAAAAAAAGGGAATTTCTGCCTTTTTGCCCCAAAATTAGGGGAGTTTCTGCAATTTTGCTTCAAAATACAGGGAATTTCTGCCTCTTTTCCCGAAAATAAGGGGAACTTCTGCCGATTTGTCCCAAATAAAGGGAATTTCTGCATTTTTGCCCCAATATTTAGGAAATTTCTGCAATTGTGCTTTAAAATACGGGGAATTTCTTCCTTTTTGCCCAAAATTAAGGGGATTTTCTGCCTTTTTGCCCCCAAACAAGGGAAATTTCTGCAATTTTATCCCAAAATAAAAGAATTTTCTGCCTTTATGCCCTCAAATAATGGGAATTTCTGAATTTTGCCCTGAAATATGTGAAATGTCTGCTATTTTACCCCAAAATAAGGTGAATTTCTGCCTTTTTCCCCAAAATAATTGGAATTTTTGCCTTTTTGCCCCAAAATATGAAAAATTTTTGCTTTTTTTCTCTGAAATATGTGAAATTTCTGCAATTTTGCCATAAAATAAAAGAAATTTCTTCAATTTTTCCCCATAATAAAGGAATTTTTTGCAATTTTGCCCCAAATAAAGGGAATTTCTGTTTTTTTCCCCAAATAAGGGAAATTTCTGCAATTTTGCCCTAAAATAAGGGGAATTTCTGCCTTTTGCCCCAAAATAAGAAGAATTTCTGCCTTTTTGCCCCAAAACAAAGAAAATTACTGCATGTTTTACGCCAAAATTAGGTGAATTTCTGCAATTTTGCTCCAAAATACGGGGATTTTCTGCCTTTTTCGCAGAAAATAAGGGGAATTTCTGCCATTTTGCCGCGAAAAAAGTGAAATTTCTGCAGTTTTACCCCAAAATAAGGGGGATTTTTGCCTCTTTGCCCTAAAATTAGGGGAATTTCTGCAATTTTGCTCCAAAATACGAGGAATTTCTGTCTTTTTGCCCGAAAATAAAGGGAATGTATACCTTTTTGCCATAAAAAGGGAAATTTCTTCATTTTTACCCCCAAATAAGGGGATTTTCCGCCTTTTTGACTCAAAATAAGTGCAATTTCTGACTTTTTTCCAAAAATAAATGGAATTTCTGTCTTTTTGCCCAAAAATAAGGGGAATTTTCGAATTTTTGTCCTGAAATAAGTTAAATTTCAACAATTTTTCACCAAAATAATTGAAATTTCTGCAGTTTTGCCCCAAAATAAGGGGAATTTCTGTATTTTTGCCCCAAAATAAAGAAAATTTCTGCCTTTTTACCTCAAAATAAGGGAAATTTCTGCATTTTTTGCCACAAAATATAAGGAATTTCTGCCTTTTTGCCACAAAATAAGAAAAATTTCTGCCTTTTTTCCCTGAAATAAGTGAAATTTCTGCAATTTTGGCCCAAAAAATTGAAATTTCTGCAATTTTGTCCCAAAATAAGAAAAATTTCTGGAATTTTGCCCCAAAATAAGTGGAATTTCTGAGTTTTGCCCCAAAATAAGGAGAATTTCTGTCTTTTTGCCCCAACATATAGGGAATTTCTGCCTTTTTGCCCCACAATTAGGGGAATTTCTGCAATTTTGCTCCAAAATACAGGGAATTTCTGCCTTTTTACGTCAAAATAAGTGAAATTTCTGCCTTTTTACTCAAAAATATACGAAATTTCTGTATTTTCGCCCCAAAATAAATGCAATTTTTGAATTTTGCCCTGAAATAAGTGAAATTTCTCCAATTTTGCCTCAAAATAAGGGAAATTTCTGCTTTTTTGCCACAAAATAAGGGGAATTTCTGCCTTTTTGCCCCAAAATAAAATGAATTTCAGCCTTTTTACCTAATAATAATGGGAATCTCTCCTTTTTGTCCTAAAATATAGGGAATTTCTGTATTTTTGCCCAAAAATAAAAAAATTTTCTGCAATTTTGTACAAAAATAAAAGTAATTTCTGCCTTTTTGCCCCAAAATAAGAGAAATTTCTGCGTTTTTTCCCTGAAATAAGTGAAATTTCTGTAATTTTGCCCCAAAATTAGGGAGATTTCTGCAATTTTGCCCCAAAATAAAGGAAATTTCTGAAATTTTGCCCCAAAATAAGAAGAATTTCTGACTTTTTGCCCTGAAATAAGGAGAATTTCTGTCTTTTTGCCCCAAAATAATGTGAATTTCTGCATTTTCCCTCAAAATTAGGGGAATATGTGCAATTTTGCTTCAAAATACGGAGAATATTTTCCTTATTGCACCAAAATAAAAGGAATTTCTGCATTTTTGCACCAATATAAGGGGAATTTCTGAAATTTTGCTCCAAAATACGGGTAATTTTTGCCTTATTGCCCGAAATAAAGTGGAATTTCTGCTTTTTTGCCCTGAAATATTTGAAATTTCCGCACTTTTCCCCAAAATAAGGGGAATTTCTGTTTTTGGCCCTAAAATTAGGAGAATTTCTGCTTTTTGCCCCAAATTAAGGCAAATTTCTGACTTTTTGCCCTGAAATAAGTGACATTTCTGCAATTTTGCCTTAAAATAAGGGGAATTTTTGCCTTTTTGCCAAAATAAGGGGAATTTCAGTATTTACCTTCAAATAAGGGGAATTTCTGCCTTTTTGCCACAAAATATGGGGAATTTCTGCCTTATTGCCCCCAAATAATGAAAATTTTTGCTTTTCTGCCCCAATTAATGGGAATTTCTGCCTTTTTGCCACAAAGTAAAGGGAATTTCTGCCTTTTTGCCCCAAAATAATGGGAATTTCAGCCTTTTTACCCCAAAATAAGGGGAATTTCTGCCTTTTGCCCAAAATATAGGGAATTTCTGACTTTTTCTTCCAAAATAAGGAAAATTTCTTCAATTTTGTACCAAAATAAAAGAAATTTCTGCTTTCTGCCCCAAAATAAAAGTAATTTCTGACTTTTTTCCCTGAAATAAATGAAATTTCTGCAATTTTGCCCGTAAATAAGGGAAATTTGTGCCTCTTTGCCCCAAAATGAGGGGAATTTCTGCCTTTTAACCCCAAAATATGGGGAATTTCAGCATTTTACCTCAAAATATAGGGAATTTCAGCCTTTTTGCAACAAAATATAAAAATTTCTGCCTTTTTGCCACAAAATAAGAAAAATTTCTGCAATTCTGTACCAAAATGAAAGAAATTTCTAAAATTTTGCCCCAAAATAAGGGAAATTTCTGATTTTTGCCCCGAAATAAGGAGAATTTCTGTATTTTTGTCCCAAAAAAAGGGAATTTCTGCCTTTTTGCCCCAAAATTAGGGGAGTTTCTGCAATTTTGCTTCAAAATACAGGGAATTTCTGCCTCTTTTCCCGAAAATAAGGGAAACTTCTGCCGATTTGCCCCAAAAAAAGCGAATTTCTGCATTTTTGCACCAATATTTAGGAAATTTCTGCAATTTTCTTTTAAAATACGGGGAATTTCTGTCTTTTTGCCCAAAATTAAGGGGATTTTCTGCCTTTTTGCCCCCAAACAAGGGAAATTTCTGCAATTTTATCTTAAAATATAAGGAATTTCTGCCTTTATGCCCTCAAATAATGGGAATTTCTGACTTTTTGCCCTGAAATATGTGAAATGTCTGCTATTTTACCCCAGAATAAGGTGAATTTCTGCCTTTTTGCCTCAAAATAATGGGAATTTCTGCTTTTTTGCCCCAAAATATGAAAAATTTTTGCTTTTATTCTCTGAAATATGTGAAATTTCTGCAATTTTGCCTTAAAATAAAAGAAATTTCTGCAATTTTTCCCCATAATAAAGGAATTTGTTGCAATTTTGCCCCAAAATAAAGGGAATTTCTTTTTTTTTCCCCAAATAAGGAAAATTTCTGCAATTTTGCCCTAAAATAAGGGGAATTTCTGCCTTTTGCCCCAAAATAAGAAGAATTTCTGCCTTTTTCCCCAAAACAAAGAATATTACTGCATGTTTTACGCCAAAATTAGGTGAATTTCTGCAATTTTGCTCCAAAATACGGGGATTTTCTGCCTTTTTCGCAGAAAACAAGGGGAATTATTGCCATTTTGCCCCGAAATAAGTGAAATTTATGCAGTTTTACCCCAAAATAAGGGGGATTTTTGCCTTTTTGCCCTAAAATTAGGGGAATTTCTGCAATTTTGCTCCAAAATACGAGGAATTTCTGTCTTTTTGCCCGAAAATAAAGGGAATGTATACCTTTTTGCCATAAAAAGGGAAATTTCTTCATTTTTACCCCAAAATAAGGGGATTTTCCGCCTTTTTGACTCAAAATAAGTGCTATTTCTGACTTTTTTCCAAAAATAAATGGAATTTCTGTCTTTTTGCCCAAAAATAAGGGGAATTTTCGAATTTTTGCCCTGAAATAAGTTAAATTTCAACAATTTTTCACCAAAATAATTGAAATTTCTGCAGTTTTGCCCCAAAATAAGCGTAATTTCTGTATTTTTGCCCCAAAATAAAGAAAATTTCTGCCTTTTTACCTCAAAATAAGGGAAATTTCTGCATTTTTTGCCACAAAATATAAGGAATTTCTGCCTTTTTGCCACAAAATAAGAAAAATTTCTGCCTTTTTTCCCTGAAATAAGTGAAATTTCTGCAATTTTGGCCCAAAATAAGAAAAATTTCTGGAATTGTGCCCCAAAATAAGTGGAATTTCTGAGTTTTGCCCCAAAATAAGGAGAATTTCTGTCTTTTTGCCCCAACATATAGGGAATTTCTGCCTTTTTGCCCACAATTAGGGGAATTTCTGCAATTTTGCTCCAAAATACAGGGAATTTCTGCCTTTTTACGTCAAAATAAGTGAAATTTCTGCCTTTTTACTCAAAAATATACGAAATTTCTGTATTTTCGCCCCAAAATAAATGCAATTTTTGAATTTTGCCCTGAAATAAGTGAAATTTCTCAAATTTTGCCTCAAAATAAGGGAAATTTCTGCTTTTTTGCCACAAAATAAGGGGAATTTCTGCCTTTTTGCCCCAAAATAAAAGGAATTTCAGCCTTTTTACCTAATAATAAGGGGAATCTCTCCTATTTGTCCTAAAATATGAGGAATTTCTGTATTTTTGCCCCAAAATAAAAAAATTTTCTGCAATTTTGTACAAAAATAAAAGTAATTTCTGCCTTTTTGCCCCAAAATAAGAGAAATTTCTGCGTTTTTTCCCTGAAATCAGTGAAATTTCTGTAATTTTGCCCCAAAATTAGGGAGATTTCTGCAATTTTGCCCCAAAATAAAGGAAATTTCTAAAATTTTGCCCCAAAATAAGAAGAATTTCTGACTTTTTGCCCTGAAATAAGGAGAATTTCTGTCTTTTTGCCCCAAAATATTGTGAATTTCTGCATTTTTCCTCAAAATTAGGGGAATATGTGCAATTTTGCTTCAAAATACGGGGAATTTTTGCCTTATTGCACCAAAATAAAAGGAATTTCTGCATTTTTGCACCAATATAAGGGGAATTTCTGAAATTTTGCTCCAAAATACGGGGAATTTTTGCCTTATTGCCCGAAATAAAGTGGAATTTCTGCCTTTTTGCCCTGAAATATTTGAAATTTCCGCAATTTTAACCCAAAATAAGGGGAATCTGTTTTTGGCCCCAAAATTAGGAGAATTTCTGCTTTTTGCCCCAAATTAAGGCAAATTTCTGACTTTTTGCCCTGAAATAAGTGAAATTTCTGCAATTTTGCCCCGAAATTAGGGGAATTTCTGCCTTTTTGCCAAAATAAGAGGAATTTCAGCATTTTACCTTCAAATAAGGGAAATTTCTGCCTTTTTGTCACAAAATATGTGGAATTTCTGCCTTATTGCCCCCAAATAAAGAAAATTTTTGCTTTTCTGCCACAATTAATGGGAATTTCTGCCTTTTTGCCACAAAGTAAAAGGAATTTCTGCCTTTTTGCTCCAAAATAACGGGAATTTCAGCATTTTTACCCCAAAATAAGAAGAATTTCTGCCTTTTGACCAAAATATGGGGGAATTTCTGACTTTTTGTTCCAAAATAAGGAAAATTTCTTCAATTTTGTACCAAAATAAAAGAAATTTCTGCTTTTTGCCCCAAAATAAAAGTAATTTCTGATTTTTGCACTGATATAAATAAAATTTCTGCAATTTTGCCCGAAAATAAGGGAAATTTGTGCCTTTTTGCCCCAAAATGAGGGGAATTTCTGCCTTTTAACCCCAAAATATGGGGAATTTCAGCATTTTACCTCAAAATAAGGGGAATTTCAGCCTTTTTGCATCAAAATATGGGTAATTTCTGCCTTTTTGCCACAAAATAAGAAAAATTTCTGCAATTCTGTACCAAAATAAAAGAAATTTCTAAAATTTTGCCCCAAAATAAGGGAAATTTCTGATTTTTGCCCCGAAATAAGGAGAATTTCTGTTTTTTTGCCCCCCAAAAAAGGGAATTTCTGCTTTTTGCCCCAAAATTAGGGGAGTTTCTGCAATTTTGCTTCAAAATATAGGGAATTTCTGCCTTTTTTTTTCTGAAAATAAGGGGAACTTCTGCCGATTTGCCCCAAATAAAGGGAATTTCTGCATTTTTGCCCCAATATTTAGGGAATTTCTGCAACTTTGCTTTAAAATACGGGGAATTTCTGCCTTTTTGCCCAAAATTAAGGGGATTTTCTGCCTTTTTGCCCCCAAACAAGGGAAATTTCTGCAATTTTATCCCAAAATAAAAGGAATTTCTGCCTTTATGCCCTCAAATAACTGGAATTTCTGCATTTTTGCCCTGAAATATGTGAAATGTCTGCAATTTTACCCCAAAATAAGGTGAATTTCTGCCTTTTTGTTCCAAAATAATGGGAATTTCTGCGTTTTTGCCCCAAAATATGAAAAATTTTTGCTTATTTTCTCTGAAATATGTGAAATTTCTGCAATTTTGCCTTAAAATAAAAGAAATTTCTGCAATTTTTCCCAATAATAAAGGAATTTTTTGCAATTTTGCCCCAAAACAAAGGGAATTTCTGTTTTTTTTCCGCAAATAAGGGAAATTTCTGCAATTTTGCCCTAAAATAAGGGGAATTTTTGCCTTTTGCCCCAAAATAAGGAGAATTTCTGCCTTTTTGCTCCAAAACAATAAAAATTACTGCATGTTTTACGCCAAAATTAGGTGAATTTCTGCAATTTTGCCCCAAAATAAGGGGGATTTTTGCCTTTTTGCCCTAAAATTAGGGGAATTTCTGCAATTTTGCTCCAAAATACGAGGAATTTCTGGAGTTTTGCCCGAAAATAAAGGGAATGTATACCTTTTTGCCATAAAAAGGGAAATTTCTTCATTTTTACCCCAAAATAAGGGGATTTTCCGCCTTTTTGACTCAAAATAATTGCAATTTCTGACTTTTTTTCAAAAATAAATGGAATTTCTGTCTTTTTGCCCCAAAATCAGGGGAATTTCCGACTTTTTGCCCTGAAATAAGTTAAATTTCAAAATTTTTTCCCAAAAATAATTGAAATTTCTGCAGTATTGCCCCAAAATAAGGGGAATTTCTGTATTTTTGCCCCAAAATAAGGGAAATTTCTGCCTTTTTACCTCAAAATAAGGGGGATTTCTGCCTTTTTTGCCACAAAATATAAGGAATTTCTGCCTTTTTGCCCCAAAATAAGAAAAATGTATGCCTTTTTTCCCTGAAATAAGTGAAATTTCTGCAATTTTGGCCCAAAAAATTGAAATTTCGGCAATTTTGTCCCAAAATAAGAGAAATTTCTGGAATTTTGCCCCAAAATAAGTGGAATTTCTGAGTTTTGCCCCAAAATAAGGAGAATTTCTGTATTTTTGCTCCAACATATAAGGAATTTCTGCCTTTTTGCCCCACAATTTTGGGAATATCTGCAATTTTGTTTCAAAATACAGGGAATTTCTGCTTTTTTGCCCGAAAATACGGGGAATGTATACCTTTTGCCACAAAAAAGGGAAATTTCTTCATTTTTGACCCAAAATAAGAGGAATTTCTGCCTTTTTACGTCAAAATAAGTGAAATTTCTGCCCTTTTACTCAAAAATATACGGAATTTCTGTATTTTTACCCCAAAATAAATGCAATTTTTGAATTTTGCCCTGAAATAAGTGAAATTTCTCCTATTTTGCCTCAAAATAAGGGAAATTTCTGCCTTTGTGCCACCAAATAAGGGGAATTTCTGACTTTTTGCCCCAAAATATGGGAAATTTCTGCCTTTTGCCCCCAAATAAGGGGAATTTCAGCCTTTTTACCTCAAAATAAGGTGAATTTCTGCATTTTCGCTACAAAATATTAGGAATTTCTGCCTTTTTGCTCCAAAATAAAAAAATTTCTGCCTTTTTCCCCTGAAATAAGTGAAATATCTGCAATTTTGCCCCTAAATAAGGGGAATTTCTGTCTTTTTGCCTAATAATAAGGGTATCTCTTCCTTTTTGCCCTAAAATTTGGGGAATTTCTGTATTTTTGCCCAAAATAAAGAAATTTTCTGCAATTTTGTACCAAAATAAAAGTAATTTCTGCCTTTTTGCCCCAAAATAAGAGAAATTTCTATGTTTTTTCCCTGAAATAAGTAAAATTTCTGTAATTTTGCCCCAAAATAATGGAGATTTCTGCAATTTTGCCCCAAAATAATGGACATTTCTGGAATTTTGCCCCAAAATAAGAAGAATTTCTGACTTTTTGCCCTGAAATAAGGAGAATTTCTGTCTTTTTGCCCCAAAATAATGTGAATTTCTGCATTTTCCCTCAAAATTAGGGGAATATGTGCAATTTTGCTTCAAAATACGGAGAATTTCTGCCTTATTGCACCAAAATAACGGGAATTACTGCATTTTTGCACCAATATAAGGGGAATTTCTGAAATTTTGCTCCAAATAGGGGAATTTTCTGCCTTATTGCCAGAAATAATGTGGAATTTCTGCCTTTTTGCCCTGAAATATTTGAAATTTCTGCAATTTTACCCCAAAATAAGGGGAATTTCTGTTTTTGTCCCAAAAATTAGGAGAATTTTTGCTTTTTGCCCCAAAATAAGACAAATTTCTTACTTTTTGCCCTGAAATAAGTGAAATTTCTGCAATTTTGCCCCTAAATAATGGGAATTTCTGCCTTTTTGCCAAAATAAGGGGTATTTCAGCATTTTACCTCCAAATATGGAGAATTTCTGCCTTTTTGCCACAAAATATGGGGAATTTCTGCCTGATTGCCCCCAAATAAGGAAAATTTTTGCATTTCTGCCCCAATTAATGGGAATTTCTGCCTTTTTGCCACAAAGTAAAGGGAATTTCTGCCATTTTGCTCCAAAATAACGGGAATTTCAGCCTTTTTAAAACAAAATAAGGAGAATTTCTGCCTTTTTGCCCCCAAATAACATGAATTTCTGCCTTTTAGCCCTGAAATATGTGAAATGTCTGCAATTTTACCCCAAAATAAGGTGAATTTATGCCTTTTTGCCCCAAAATAATGGGAATTTCTGCATTTTTGCCCCAAAATAAGAAAAATTTTTGCTTTTTTTCTCTGAAATAAGTGAAATTTCTGCAACTTTGCCTTAAAATAAAAGAAATTTTTGCAATTTTTCTTCAAAATAATTGAAATTTCTGCAATTTTGCCCCAAAATAAGGGGAATTTCTGTATTTTATCCCCAAATAAGGTGAATTTCAGCCTTTTTAACTAAAAATAAGTTGTAATTTCTGCATTTTTGCTCCAAAATGAGGAAAATTTCTGCCTTTCTTGGCTGAAATAAGTGAAATTTCTGCAATTTTGCCCCAAAATAAGGGAAATTTCTGGAATTTTGCCTCAAAATAAGTGGAATTTCTGAGTTTTGCCCCAAAATAAGGAGAATTTCTGTCTTTTTGCCTCAACAAATAGGGAATTTCTGCTTTTGCCCCACAACTAGAGGATTTTCTGCAATTTTGCTCCAAAATACAAAGAATTTCTGCATTTTTCCCAAAAATAAAGGGAATGTATACATTTTGCCACAAAAAAGGGAAATTTCTTCATTTTTGCCCCAAAATAAGAGGAATTTATGCCTTTTTACCTCAAAATAAGTGAAATTTCTGCCGTTTTACCCAAAAATAAACGGAATTTCTGTCTTTTTGCCCAAAAATAAACGGAATTTCTGTCTTTTTGCCCAAAAATAAAAGGAATTGTTTAATTATGCCATGAAATTAGTGAAATTTCTGCAATTTTGCCCTAAAATAAAAGAAATTTTTGCCTTTGTGCCTCAAAATAAGGGGAATTTCTGTCTTTTTGCCCCAAAATAGGGGAAATTTCTGCCTTTTTGCCCCTAAATAAGGGAAATTTCAGCCTTTTTACCACAAAATAAGTGAAATTTCTGCAATTTTGCCCCAAAATGAAAAAAATTTCTGGAATTTTGCCCCAAAATAAGTGAAATTTCTGCAATTTTGCCCCAAAATAAGAAAAATTTCTGGAATTTTGCCCCAAAATAAGTGGAATTTCTGAGTTTTGCCCCAAAATAAGGAGAATTTCTGTCTTTTTGCCCCAACAAATAGGGAATTTCTGCCTTTTTGCCCCACAACTAGGGGAATTTCTGCAATTTTGCTCCAAAATACGGGGAATTTCTGCTTTTTTTCCCGAAAATAAGGGGAATGTATACCTTTTGTCACAAAAAAGGGAAATTTCTTAATTTTTGCCCCAAAATAAGAGGAATTTTTGCCTTTTTACCTCAAAATAAGTGAAATTTCTGTTTTTTTACCAAAAAAAGAAACGGAATTTCTTTCTTTGTGCCCCAAAATAAAAGGAATTTTTGAATTATGCCCTGAAATAAGTGAAATTTCTGCAATTTTGCCCCAAAATAAGGGAAATTTCTGCCTTTTTGCCACAAAATAAGGGGAATTTCTGCAATTTTGCTACAAAATACGGAGAATTTCTGCCTTTTTGCCCGAAAATAAGAGAATGTATACCTTTTTGCCATAAAAAGGGAAATTTCTTCATTTTTACCCCAAAATAAGGAGATTTTCTGCCTTTTTGACTCAAAATAAGTGCAATTTCTGACTTTTTTTCCAAAAATAAATGGAATTTCTGTCTTTTTGCCCCAAAATAAAAGGAATATCTGACTTTTTGCCCTGAAATAAATTAAATTTCAAAAATTTTTTCCCAAAATAATTAAAATTTCTGCAGTTTTGCCCTAAATTAAGGGGAATTTCTGCCTTTTGCCCCAAAATAAGGAGAATTTCTGCCTTTTTTGCCCCAAACAAAGAAGATTACTGCATGTTTTACGCCAAAATTAGGTGAATTTCTGCAATTTTGCTTCAAAATACGGGGATTTTCTGCCTTTTTTACAGAAAATAAGGGGATTTTCTGCCATTTTGCCGTGAAATAAGTGAAATTTCTGCAGTTTTACCCCAAAATAACAAGAATTTCTGCCTTTTTGCCCCAAAATTAGGGAAATTTTTGCAATTTTGCTCTAAAATACGGGGAATTTCTGCCTTTTTGCTCCAAAATTAGGGGAATTTTTGCAATTTTGCTCTAAAATACGGGGAATTTCTGCCTTTTTGCCCGAAAATAAGGGGAATGTTTATCTTTTGCCACAAAAAAGGAAAATTTCTTCATTTTTGCCCCAAAATAAGAGGAATTTCTGCCTTTTTACGTCAAAATAAGTGAAATTTCTGCCTTTTTACTCAAAAATATACGGAATTTCTGTATTTTTGCCCCAAAATAAATGCAATTTTTGAATTTTGCCCTGAAATAAGTGAAATTTCTCCAATTATGCCTCAAAATAAGGGAAATTTCTGCCTTTGTGCCACAAAATAAGGGGAATTTCTGACTTTTTGCCCCAAAATAGGGGAAATTTCTGCCTTTTTGCCTCCAAATAAGGAGAATTTCAGCCTTTTTACCTCAAAATAAGGTGAATTTCTGCATTTTCGCCACAAAATATTAGGAATTTCTGCTATTTTGCTCCAAACTAAAAAAATTTCTGCCTTTTTTCCCTGAAATAAGTGAAATATCTGTTATTTTGCCCCTAAATAAGGGGAATTTCTGTCTTTTTGCCTAATAATAAGGGGAATCTCTGCATTTTTGCCCTAAAATATGGGGAATTTCTGTATTTTTGCACCAAAATAAAGAAATTTTCTGCAATTTTGTACCAAAATAAAAGTAATTTCTGCCTTTTTGCCCCAAAATAAGAGAAATTTTGCGTTTTTTCCCTGAAATAAGTGAAATTTCTGTAATTTTGCCCCAAAATAAGGGAGATTTCTGCAATTATGCCCCAAAATAATGGACATTTCTGGAATTTTGCCCCAAAATAAGAAGAATTTCTGACTTTTTGCCCTGAAATAAGGAGAATTTCTGTCTTTTTGCCCCAAAATAATGTGAATTTCTGCATTTCCCTCAAAATTAGGGGAATATGTGCAATTTTGCTTCAAAATATGGGGAATATTTTTTTTATTGCACCAAAATAAAAGGAATTTCTGCATTTTTGCACCAATATAAGGGGAATTTCTGAAATTTTGCTCCAAAATACGGGGAATTTTTGCCTTATTGCCGGAAATAAAGTGGAATTTCTGCCTTTTTGCCCTGAAATATTTTAAATTTCCGCAATTTTACCCCAAAATAAGGGGAATCTCTGTTTTGGGCCCCAAAATTAGGAGAATTTCTGCTTTTTGCCCCAAATTAAGGCAAATTTCTGACTTTTTGCCCTGAAATAAGTGAAATTTCTGCAATTTTGCCCCAAAATAAGGGGAATTTCATCATTTTCCCTTCAAATAAGGGGAATTTCTGCCTTTTTGCCACAAAATATGGGGAATTTCTGCCTTATTGCCCCCAAATAAGGAAAAATTTTGCTTTTCTGCCCCAATAATTGGAATTTCTGCCTTTTTGCCACAAAGTAAAGGGAATTTCTGCCTTTTTGCCCCAAATTAACGGGAATTTCAGCCTTTTTACCCCAAAATAAGGGGAATTTCTGCCTTTTGCCCAAAATATGGGTAATTTCTGACTTTTTGTTCCAAAATAAGGAAAATTTCTTCAATTTTGTACCAAAATAAAAGAAATTTCTGCTTTTTGCCCCAAAATAACAGTAATTTCTGACTATTTGCCCTGAAATAAATGAAATTTCTGCAATTTTGCCCGAAAAAAATGGAAATTTGTGCCTTTTTGCCCCACAATGAGGGGAATTTCTGCCTTTTAACCCCAAAATATGGGGAATTTCAGCATTTTACCTCAAAATAAGGGGAATTTCAGCCTTTTTGCACAAAAATATGAAGAATTTCTGCCTTTTTGACACAAAATAAGAAAAATTTCTGCAATTCTGTACCAAAATAAAAGAAATTTCTAAAATTTTGCCCCAAAATAAGGGAAATTTCTGATTTTTGCCCCGAAATAAGGAGAATTTCTGTTTTTTTGCCCCCCAAAAAAGGGAATTTCTGCCTTTTTGCCCCAAAATTAGGGGAGTTTCTGCAATTTTGCTTCAAAATACAGGGAATTTCTGCCTCTTTTCCCGAAAATAAGGGGAACTTCTGCCGATTTGCCCCAAATAAAGGGAATTTCTGCATTTTTGCCCCAATATTTAGGGAATTTCTGCAATTTTGTCCCAAAATAAGAGAAATTTCTTAAATTTTGCCCCAAAATAAGTGGAATTTCTGAGTTTTGCCCCAAAATAAAGAGAATTTCTGTCTTTTTGCCCCAACATATAGGGAATTTCTTTTTTTTGCCCCACAATTAGGGGAATTTCTGCAATTTTGCTCCAAAATACGGGGAATTTCTGTTTTTTTGCCCGAAAATAAGGGGAATGTTTACCTTTTGCCACAAAAAAGGAAAATTTCTTCATTTTTGCCCCAAAATAAGAAGAATTTCTGCCTTTTTACGTCAAAATAAGTGAAATTTCTGCCTTTTTACTCAAAAATATACGGAATTTCTGTATTTTTGCCCCAAAATAAATGCAATTTTTGAATTTTGCCCTGAAATAAGTGAAATTTCTCCAATTATGCCTCAAAATAAGGGAAATTTCTGCCTTTGTGCCACAAAATAAGGGGAATTTCTGACTTTTTGCCCCAAAATAGGGGAAATTTCTGCCTTTTTGCCTCCAAATAAGGAGAATTTCAGCCTTTTTACCTCAAAATAAGGTGAATTTCTGCATTTTCGCCACAAAATATTAGGAATTTCTGCTATTTTGCTCCAAACTAAAAAAATTTCTGCCTTTTTTCCCTGAAATAAGTGAAATATCTGTTATTTTGCCCCTAAATAAGGGGAATTTCTGTCTTTTTGCCTAATAATAAGGGGAATCTCTGCATTTTTGCCCTAAAATATGGGGAATTTCTGTATTTTTGCCCCAAAATAAAGAAATTTTCTGCAATTTTGTACCAAAATAAAAGTAATTTCTGCCTTTTTGCCCCAAAATAAGAGAAATTTTGCGTTTTTTCCCTGAAATAAGTGAAATTTCTGTAATTTTGCCCCAAAATAAGGGAGATTTCTGCAATTTTGCCCCATAATAATGGACATTTCTGGAATTTTGCCCGAAAATACGAAGAATTTCTGACTTTTTGCCCTGAAATAAGGAGAATTTCTGTCTTTTTGCCCCAAAATAATGTGAATTTCTGCATTTTCCCTCAAAATTAGGGGAATATGTGCAATTTTGCTTCAAAATACGGGGAATTTTTTTTTTATTGCACCAAAATAAAAAGAATTTCTGCATTTTTGCACCAATATAAGGGGAATTTCTGAAATTTTGCTCCAAAATACGGGGAATTTTTGCCTTATTGCCGGAAATAAAGTGGAATTTCTGCCTTTTTGCCCTGAAATATTTTAAATTTCCGCAATTTTACCCCAAAATAAGGGGAATCTCTGTTTTGGGCCCCAAAATTAGGAGAATTTCTGCTTTTTGCCCCAAATTAAGGCAAATTTCTGACTTTTTGCCCTGAAATAAGTGAAATTTCTGCAATTTTGCCCCAAAATAAGGGGAATTTCATCATTTTCCCTTCAAATAAGGGGAATTTCTGCCTTTTTGCCACAAAATATGGGGAATTTCTGCCTTATTGCCCCCAAATAAGGAAAATTTTTGCTTTTCTGCCCCAATAATTGGAATTTCTGCCTTTTTGCCACAAAGTAAAGGGAACTTCTGCCGATTTGCCCCAAATAAAGGGAATTTCTGCATTTTTGCCCCAATATTTAGGGAATTTCTGCAATTTTGCTTTAAAATACGGGGAATTTCTGCCTTTTTGCCCAAAATTAAGGGGATTTTCTTCTTTTTTGCCCCCAAACAAGGGAAATTTCTGCAATTTTATCCCAAAATAAAAGGAATTTCTGCCTTTATGCCCTCAAATAATGGGAATTTCTGCCTTTTTGCCCTGAAATATGTGAAACGTCTGCAATTTTACCCCAAAATGAGGTGAATTTCTGCCTTTTTGCCCAAAAATAATGGGAATTTCTGCCTTTTTGCCCCAAAATATGAAAAATTTTTGCTTTTATTCTCTGAAATATGTGAAATTTATGAAATTTTGCCTTATAATAAAAGAAATTGCTGCAATATTTCCCCATAATAAAGGATTTTTTTGCAATTTTGCCCCAAAATAAACGTAATTTCTGTTTTTTGTCCCCAAATAAGGGAAATTTCTGCAATTTTGCCCTAAATTAAGGGGAATTTCCGACTTTTGCCCCAAAATAAGGAGAATTTCTGCCTTTTTTGCCCCAAAACAAAGAAGATTACTGCATGTTTTACGCCAAAACTAGGTGAATTTCTGCAATTTTGCTCCAAAATACAGGGATTTTCTGCATTTTTCACAGAAAATAAGGGGATTTTCTGCCATTTTGCCGCGAAATAAGTGAAATTTCTGCAGTTTTACCCCAAAAAAGGGGAATTTCTGCCTTTTTGCCCCAAAATTAGGGGAATTTTTGCAATTTTGCTCTAAAATACGGGGAATTTCTGCCTTTTTGCCCGAAAATAAAGGGAATGTATACCTTTTTGCCATAAAAAGGGAAATTTCTTCATTTTTACCCCAAAATAAAAGGATTTTCCGCCTTTTTGACTCAAAATAAGTGCAATTTCTGACTTTTTTCCAAAAATAAATGGAATTTCTGTATTTTGCCCCAAAATAAGGGGAATTTCTGACTTTTTGCCAAGAAATAAGTTAAATTTCAAAAAATTCTCCCCAAAATAATTGAAATTTCTGCAGTTTTGCCCCAAAATAAGGGGAATTTCTGTATTTTTGCCCCAAAATAAGGGAAATTTCTGCCTTTTAACCTCAAAATAAGGGGAATTTCTGCATTTTTTGCCACAAAATATAAGGAATTTCTGCCTTTTTGCCCCACAATAAGAAAAATTTCTGCCTTTTTTCCCTAAAATAAGTGAAATTTCTGCAATTTTGGCCCAAAAAATTGAAATTTCTGCAATTTTGTCTCAAAATAAGAGAAATTTCTTAAATTTTGCCCCAAAATAAGTGGAATTTCTGAGTTTTGCCCCAAAATAAAGAGAATTTCTGTCTTTTTGCCCCAACATATAGGGAATTTTTGCCTTTTTGCCCCACAATTAGGAGAAATTCTGCAATTTTGCTCCAAAATACGGGGAATTTCTGTTTTTTTGCCCGAAAATAAGAGGAATGTTTACCTTTTGCCACAAAAAAGGAAAATTTCTTCATTTTTGCCCCAAAATAAGAGGAATTTCTGCCTTTTTACCTCAAAATAAGTGAAATTTCTGCCTTTTTACTCAAAAATATACGGAATTTCTGTATTTTTGCCCCAAAATAAATGCAATTTTTGAATTTTGCCCTGAAATATGTGAAATTTCTTCAATTATGCCTCAAAATAAGGGAAATTTCTGCCTTTGTGCCACAAAATAAGGGGAATTTCTGACTTTTTGCCCCAAAATAGGGGAAATTTCTGCCTTTTTGCCTCCAAATAAGGAGAATTTCAGCCTTTTTACCTCAAAATAAGGTGAATTTCTGCATTTTCGCCACAAAATATTAGGAATTTCTGCTATTTTGCTCCAAACTAAAAAAATTTCTGCCTTTTTTCCCTGGAATAAGTGAAATATCTGTTATTTTGCCCCTAAATAAGGGGAATTTCTGTCTTTTTGCCTAATAATAAGGGGAATCTCTGCATTTTTGCCCTAAAATATGGGGAATTTCTCTGAAATAAGTGAAATTTCTGCAATTTTGCCTTAAAATAAAAGAAATTTTTGCAATTTTTCCCCAAAATAATTGAAATTTCTGCAATTTTGCCCCAAAATAAGGGGAATTTCTGTATTTTTGCCAAAAAATAAGGGAAATTTCTGCCTTTTTGCCCCCAAATAATGTGAATTTCAGCCTTTTTAACAAAAAATAAATTGTGATTTCTGCATTTTTGCCACAAAATATTAGGAATATCTGCATTTTTGCTCCAAAATGAGGAAAATTTCTGCCTTTCTTGGCTGAAATAAGGGAAATTTCTGCAATTTTGCCCCAAAATAAGTGAAATTTCTGCAATTTTGCCCCAAAATAAGGGAAATTTCTGGAATTTTGCCCCAAAATAAGTGGAATTTCTGAGTTTTGCCCCAAAATAAGGAGAATTTCTGTCTTTTTGCCTCAACAAATAGGGAATTTCTGCTTTTGCCCCACAACTAGGGGAATTTCTGCAATTTTGCTCCAAAATACAGGGAATTTCTGCATTTTTCCCAAAAATTAAGGGAATGTATACATTTTGCCATAAAAAAAGGAAATTTCTTCATTTTTGACCCAAAATAAGAGGAATTTCTGCCTTTTTACCTCAAAATAAGTGAAATTTCTGCCTTTTTACCAAAAAATAAACATAATTTCTGTCTTTCTGCCCCAAAATAAAAGGAATTTTTGAATTATGCCATGAAATTAGTGAAATTTCTGCAATTTTGCCCTAAAATAAAAGAAATTTCTGCCTTTGTGCGACAAAATAAGGGGAATTTCTGTCTTTTTGCCCCAAAATAGGGGAAATTTCTACTTTTTGCCCCTAAATGAGGGGAATTTCAGCATTTTTACCACAAAATAAGTGAAATTTCTGCAATTTTGCCCTAAAATAAAAGAAATTTCTTCCTTTGTGCCACAAAATAGGGGGAATTTCTGTCTTTTTGCCTCAAAATAAGGAAAATTTCTGCCTTTTTGCCCCTAAATAAGAGGAATTTCAGCCTTTTTACAACAAAATAAGTGAAATTTCTGCAATTTTGCCCCAAAATAAGTGAAATTTCTGCAATTTTGCACCAAAATAAGAAAAATTTCTGGAATTTTGCCCCAAAATAAGTGGAATTTCTTAGTTTTACCCCAAAATAAGGAGAATTTCTGTCTTTTTGCCCAAACAAATAGGGAATTTCTGCCTTTTTGCCTTACAACTAGGGGAATTTCTGCAATTTTGCTCCAAAATATGGGGAATTTCTGCTTTTTTTCCCGAAAATATGGGAAATGTATACCTTTTGCCACAAAAAAGGGAAATTTCTTAATTTTTGCTCCAAAATAAGAGGAATTTCTGCATTTTTACCTCAAAATAAGTGAAATTTCTGCCTTTTTACCCAATAATAAATGGAATTTCTGTCTTTTTGCTCCAAAATAAAAGGAATTTTTGAATTATGCCCTGAAATAAGAGAAATTTCTACAATTTTGCCCCAAAATAAGGGAAATTTCTGCCTTTTTGCCACAAAATAAGGGGAATTTCTGCATTTTTGCCACAAAATATTAGGAATTTCTGCCTTTTTGCCCCAAAATAAGGAAAATTTCTGCTTTTTTTTCATGAAATAAGTGAAATTTCTGCAATTTTGCTCCAAAATAATTGAAATTTCTGCAATTTTGTCCCAAAATAAGGGAAATTTCTGGAATTTTGCCCCAAAAATATGTGGAATTTCTGAGTTTAGCCCCAAAATAAGGTTAATTTCTGTCTTTTTTCAACAACATATAGGGAATTTCTGCCTTTTTGCCCCATAATTAGGGTAATTTCTGCAATTTTGCTCCAAAATACGGGGAATTTCTGCCTTTTTGCACGAAAATAAGGGGAATGTTTACCTTTTGCCAAAAAAAGGGAAATTTCTTCATTTTTGCCCCAAAATAAGAGGAATTTCTGCCTTTTTACCTCAAAATAAGTGAAATTTCTGCCTTTTTACCTAAAAATATATGGATTTTCTGTATTTTTGCCCCAAAATAAAAGGAATTTTTGAATTATGCCCTGAAATAAGTGAAATTTCTGCAATTTTGCTCCAAAATAAGGGAAATTTCTGCCTTTTTGCCACAAAATAAGGGGAATTTCTGTCTTTTTGCACCAAAATTAGGGGAATTTCAGCCTTTTTACCTAATAATAAGAGGAATCTCTGCCTTTTTGCCCTAAAATATGGAGAATTTCTGTATTTTTGCCCCAAAATAAAGAAATTTTCTGCAATTTTGTACCAAAATAATAGTAATTTCTGCCTTTTTGCCCCAAAATAGAGAAATTTCTGACTTTTTGCCCTAAAATAAATAAAATTTCTGCAATTTTGCGCGAAAATAAGGGAAATTTGTGCCTTTTTGCTCCAAAATAATGAACATTTCTTAAATTTTGCCACAAAATAAGGGGAATTTTTGAATTTTTGCCCTGAAATAAGGAGAATTTCTGTCTTTTTGCCCCAAAATAATGTGAATTTCTGATTTTTCCCTCAAAATTAGGGGAATATGTGCAATTTTTGCTGCAAAATACGGGGAATTTCTGCCTTATTGCACCAAAATAAAGGGAATTTCTGCCTTTTTGCACCAATATAAGGGGAATTTCTGAAATTTTGCTTTAAAATACAAAGAATTTCTGCCTTTTTGCCCAAAATTAAGGGGATTTTCTGCCTTTTTGCCTCCAAAAAAGGGAAATTTCTGCAATTTTATCCCAAAATAAGGGGAATTTCTTCCTTTTTGCCCCCAAATGACAGGAATTTCAGCCTTTTTGCCCCAAAATATGAGAAATGACTGCAACTTTACCCCAAAATAAGGTGAATTTCTGCCTTTTTGCCACAAAATTATGGGAATTTCTGCATTTTTGCCCCAAAATAAGAAAAATTTTTGCTTTTTTTCTCTGAAATAAGTGAAATTTCTGCAATTTTGCCTTAAAATAAAAGAAATTTCTGCAATTTTTCTTCATAATAAAGGAATTTTCTGCAATTTTGCCCCTAAATAAAGGGAATTTCTGTTTTTTTGTCCCCAAATAAGGGAAATTTCTGCAATTTTGCCTTAAAATAAGGGGAATTTCTGCCTTTTGCCCCAAAATAAGGGGAATTTCTGCCTTTTTGCCTCAAAACAAAGAAAATTACTGCCTGTTTTACGCCAAAATTAGGTGAATTTCTGCAATTTTGCTCCAAAATACAGGGATTTTCTGCCTTTTTCGCCGAAAATAATAGGAATTTCTGACTTTTCCCTCAAAATTAGGGGAATATGTGCAATTTTGCTTCAAAATATGGAGAATTTCTGCCTTATTGCACCAAAATAAAGGGAATTTCTGCCTTTTTGCACCAATATAAGGGGAATTTCTGAAATTTTGCTCCAAAATACGGGGAATTTCTGCCTTATTGCCCGAAATAAATTGTAATTTCTGCCTTTTTGCCCTGAAATATTTGAAATTTCTGCAATTTTACCCCAAAATAAGGGGAATTTCTGTTTTTGGCCCCAAAATTAGGAAAATTTCAGCTTTTTACCCCAAATTAAGGCAAATTCCTGACTTTTTACCCTGAAATAAGTGAAATTTCTACAATTTTGCCCGAAAATAAGGGGAATTTATGCCTTTTTGCCAAAATAAGGGGAATTTCAGCATTTTACCTCCAAATAAAGGGAATTTCTGCCTTTTTGCCACAAAATATGGGTCATTTCTGCCTTATTGCCCACAAATAAGAAAAATTTTTGCTTTTCTGCCCCAATTAATGGGAATTTCTGCCTTTTTGCTACAAAGTAAAGGGAATTTCTGCCTTTTTGCCCCAAAATAACGGGAATTTCAGCCTTTTTACCTCAAAATAAGGGGAATTTCTTCCTTTTGCCCAAAATATGGGGAATTTCTGACTTTTTGTTCCAAAATAAGGAAAATTTCTTCAATTTTGTACCAAAATAAAAGAAATTTCTGCTTTTTGCCCCAAAATAAAAGTAATTTCTGACTTTTTGCCCTGAAATAAATGAAATTTCTGCAATTTTGCCCGAAAATAAGGGAAATTTGTGCCTTTTTGCCCCAAAATGAGGGGAATTTCTGCCTTTTAACCACAAAATATGGGGAATTTCAGCATTTTACCACAAAATAAGGGAAATTTCAGCCTTTTTGCACCAAAATGTGGGGCATTTCTGCCTTTTTGCCACAAAATAAGAAAAATTTCAGCAATTCTGTTCCAAAATAAAAAAAATTTCTAAAATTTTGCCCCAAAATAAGGGAAATACCTGATTTTTCCCCGAAATAAGGAGAATTTTTGTATTTTTGCCCCAAAAAAGGGAAATTTCTGCCTTTTTGCCCCAAAATTAGGGGAGTTTCTGCAATTTTGCTTCAAAATACAGAGAATTTCTGCCTCTTTTCTCGAAAATTGGGGAACTTCTGCCGATTTGCCCCAAAAAAAGGGAATTTCTGCATTTTTGCCCCAATATTTGGGGAATTTCTGCAATTTTGCTTTAAAATACAAAGAATTTCTGCCTTTTTGCCCGAAATTAAGGGGTTTTTCTGCCTTTTTGCCTCCAAAAAAGGGAAATTTCTGCAATTTTATCCTAAAATAATAGGAATTTCTGCCTTGTTGCCTCCAAATAACAGGAATTTCTGCCTTTTTGCCCCGAAATATGTGAAATGTCTGCAATTTTACCCCAAAATAAGGTGAATTTCTTTCTTTTTTGCCCCCAAATTATGGGAATTTCTGCATTTTTGCCCAAAAATAAGAAAAATTTTTGCTTTTTTTCTCTGAAATAAGTGAAATTTCTGCAATTTTGCTTTAAAATAAAAGAAATTTCTGCAATTTTTCTTCATAATAAAGGAATTTTCTGCAATTTTGCCCCAAAATAAAGGGAATTTCTGTTTTTTGTCCTTAAATAAGGGAAATTTCTGCAATTTTGCCTTAAAATAAGGGGAATTTCTGCCTTTTGCCCCAAAATAAGGGAAATTTCTGCCTTTTTGCCCCAAAACAAAGAAAATTACTGCCTGTTTTATGCCAAAATTAGGTGAATTTCGGCAATTTTGCTCCAAAATACAGGGATTTTCTGCCTTTTTTGCCGAAAATAATGGGAATTTCTGACTTTTCCCTCAAAATTAGAGAAATATGTGCAATTTTGCTTCAAAATACGGGGAATTTCTGCCTTATTGCACCAAAATAAAGGGAATTTCTGCCTTTTTGCACAAATATAAAAGGAATTTCTGAAATTTTGCTCCAAAATACAAGGAATTTCTGCCTTTTTGCCCGAAAATAAAGGGAATGTATACCTTTTTGCCATAAAAAGGGAAATTTCTTCATTTTTACCCCAAAATAAGGGGATTTTCCGCCTTTTTGACTCAAAATAAGTTCAATTTCTGACTTTTTTCAAAAAATAAACAGAATTTCTGTCTTTTTGCCCCAAAATAAGGGGATTTTCTGAATTTTTGCCCTGAAATGAGTTAAATTTCTAAAATTTTTCCTCAAAATAATTAAAATTTCTGCAATTTTGCCTCAAAATAAGGGGAATTTCTGTTTTTTTGCCCCAAAATAAGGGAAATTTCTGCCTTTTTACCCCTAAATAATGGGATTTTCAGCCTCTTTACCTCAAAATAATGGGAATTTCTGCATTTTTGCCACTAAATATTAGGAATTTCTGCATTTTTGCTCCAAAATAAGGAAAATTTCTGCCTTTCTTCCCTGAAATAAGTGAAATTTCTGCAATTTTGCCCCAAAATAAGTGAAATTTCTGCAATTGTGCCCCAAAATCCGGGAAATTTCTGGAATTTTGACCCAAAATAAGTGGAATTTCTGAGTTTTGCCCCAAAATAAGGAGAATTTCTGTCTTTTTGCCCCACCAGATAAGGAATTACTGCCTTTTTGCCCCACAACTAGGAAATTTTCTAGAATTTTGCTCCAAAATACGGGCAATTTCTGCATTATTTCCTGAAAATAAGGGGAATGCATACCTTTTGCCACAAAAAAGCGAAATTTCTTCATTTTTGCCCCAAAATACGAGGAATTTCTGCTTTTTTGCCCGAAAATAAGGGGAACGTTTACCTTTTGCCAGAAAAAAAAGAAATTTTTTTATTTTTGTCCCAAAATAAGAGGAATTTCTGCCTTTTTACCTCAAAATAAGTGAAATTTCTGCCTTTTTACCCAAAAATATACGGAATTTCTGTATTTTTGCCCCAAAATAAAAGGAATTTTTGAATTTTGCCCTGAAATAAGTGCAATTTCTGCAATTTTGCCCCAAAATAAGGGAAATTTCTGCCTTTTTGCCACAAAATAAGTGGAATTTCTGTCTTTTTTTTCCAAAAGAAGGGGAATTTCAGCCTTTTTACCTAATAATAAAGGGAATCTCTGCCTTTTTGCCCTAAAATATGGGGAATTTCTGTATTTTTGCCCCAAAATAAAGAAATTATCTGCAATTTTTTAGCAAAATAAAAGTAATTTCTGCCTTTTTGCCCTAAAATAAGAGAAATTTCTGCGTTTTTTTCCCTGAAATAACAGAAATTTCTGTAATTTTGCCCCAAAATAAGGGAGATTTCTGCAATTTTGCCCCAAAATAATGGACATTTCTGGAATTTTGCACCAAAATAAGGGGAATTTCTGAATTTTGCCTTGAAATAAGGAGAATTTCTGTCTTTTTGCCCCCAAATATTGTGAATTTCTGCATTTTCCCTCAAAATTAGGGGAATATGTGCAATTTTGCTTCAAAATACGGGGAATTTCTGTCTTATTGCACCAAATAAAGGGAATTTCTGCCTTTTTGCACCAATAAAAGGGGAATTTCTGAAATTTTGCTCCAAAATACGGGGAATTTCTGCCTTATTGCCCGAAATAAAGTGGAATTTCTGCCTTTTTGCCCTGAAATATATGAAATTTCCGCAATTTTACCTCACAATAAGGGCAATTTCTATTTGGCCCCAAAATTAGGAGAATTTCTACTTTTTGCCCTAAAATAAGGCAAATTTCTGACTTTTTTCCCTGAAATAAGTGAAATTTCTGCAATTTTGCCCCAAAATAAGGGGAATTACTGCCTTTTTGCCAAAATAAGGGGAATTTCAGCATTTTACCTCCAAATGGGAATTTCTGCCTTTTTGCCACAAAGTATGGGGAATTTCTGCCTTATTGCCCCCAAATAAGGAAAATTTTGCTTTTCTGCCCCAATTAACGGAAATTTCTGCCTTTTTGCCACAAAGTAAAGGGATTTCTGTCTGTTTGCCCCTAAATAACGGGAATTTCAGCCTTTTTACCTCAAAATAAAGGGAATTTCTGCCTTTTGCCAAAATATGGGGAATTTTTGACTTTTTGTTCCAAAATAAGTAAAATTTCTTCAACTTTGTACCAAAATAAAAGAAATTTCTGCTTTTTGCCCCAACGTAAAAGTAATTTCTGACTTTTTGCCCTGAAATAAATGAAATTTCTGCAATTTTGCCCGAAAATAAGAGAAATTTGTGCTTTTTTGCCCCAAAATGAGGGGAATTTCTGCCTTTTAACTCCAAAATATGGGGTATTTCAGCATTTTACCACAAAATAAGGAGAATTTCAGCCTTTTTGCACCAAAATGGGGAATTTCTGCCTTTTTGCCACAAAATAAGAAAAATTTCTGCAATTCTGTAACAAAATAAAAGAAATTTCTAAAATTTTGCCCCAAAATAAAGGAAATTTCTGATTTTTGCCCCGAAATAAGGAGAATTTCTGTATTTTTGCCCCAAAATATAGGGAATTTCTGCATTTTTGCCCCAAAATTAGGGGAGTTTCTGCAATTTTGCTTCAAAATACAGGGAATTTCTGCCTCTTTTCCCGAAATAAGGGGAACTTCTGCCGATTTGCTTCAAATAAAGGGAATTTCTGCATTTTTGCCCCAATATTAGGGGAATTTCTGCAATTTTGCTCCAAAATACGGGGAATTTCTGCCTTTTTGCCCGAAATTAAGGAGATTTTCTGCCTTTTTGCCTCCAATCAAGGGAAATTTCTTCAATTTTATCACAAAATAAGGGGAATTTCTGCCTGTTTGCCCCCAAATAACGGGAATTTCTGCCTTTTTGCCCTGAAATATGTGAAATGTCTGCAATTTTACCCCAAAATAAGGTGAATTTCTGCCTTTTTGCCCCAAAATAATGGGAATTTCTGCCTTTTTGTCCCAAAATAAGAAAAATTTTTGCATTTATTCTCTGAAAGAAGTGAAATTTCTGCAATTTTGCCTTAAAATAAAAGAAATTTCTGCAATTTTTCCCCATAATAAAGGAATTTTTTGCAATTTTGCTTCAAAATAAAGGGAATTTCTGTTTTTTGTCCCCAAATAAAGGAAATTTCTGCAATTTTGCCTTAAAATAAGGGGAATTTCTGACTTTTGCCCCAAAATAAGGGGAATTTCTGCCTTTTCGCCCCAAAACAAAAAAAATTACTGCATGTTTTACCCGAAAATTAGGTGAATTTCTGCAATTTTGCTTCAAATTACGGGGATTTTCTTCCTTTTTCGCCGAAAATAGGGGGAATTTCTGCCATATTGCCGCGAAATAAGTGAAATTTCTGCAGTTTTACTTCGAAATAAGGGGAATTTCTTCCTTTTTTTCCCCCAAAATTAGGGGAATTTCTGCAATTTTGCTTCAAAATACGGGGAATTTCTGCCTTTTTGCCCGAAAATAAAAAGAATGTATACCTTTTTGCCATAAAAAGGGAAATTTCTTCATTTTTACCCCAAAATAAGGGGATTTTCCGCCTTTTTGACTCAAAATAAGTGAAATTTCTGACTTTTTTCCAAAAATAAATGGAATTTCTGTATTTTTTCCCCAAAATAAGGGGAATTTCTGACTTTTTGCCCTGAAATAAGTTAAATTTCAAAAATTTTTCCCCAAAATAATTGAAATTTCTGCAATTTTGCCCCAAAATAAGGGAAATTTCTGTATTTTTGCCCCAAAATAAGGGAAATTTCTGCCTTTTTACCACAAAATAAGGGGAATTTCTGCATTTTTGCCACAAAATATAAGGAATTTCTGCTTTTTGCCCCAAAATAAGAAAAATTTCTGCCTTTTTTTCCTGAAATAAGTGAAATTTCTGCAATTTTGGCCCAAAATAAAGAAAATTTCTGGAATTTTACCCTAAAATAAGGGGAATTTCTGCAATTTGCCTTAAAATAAGGGGAATTTCTGCCTTTTTGCCACAAAATAAGAAAATTACTTCATGTTTTTCCCCAAAATTAGGTGAATTTCTGCAATTTTGCTTTAAAATATGAGGATTTTCTGCCTTTTTCGCCGAAAATAAGGGGAATTTCTGCCATTTTGCCGCGAAATAAGTAAAATTTCTGCAATTTTTGCCCCAAAATAAGGGGAATTTCTGCATTTTGCCTCAAAATTAGGGGAATTTCTGCAATTTTGCTCCAAATTCCGGAGAATTTCTGCCTTTTTGCCCGAAAATAAATGGAATGTATACCTTTTTGCCATAAAAAAAGGAAATTTCTTCACTTTTGCCCCAAAATAATGGGATTTTCCTCCTTTTTGACTCAAAATAAGTGCAATTTTTACCTTTTCCCCAAAAATAAACGGAATTTCTGTCTTTTTGCCCCAAAATAAAAGGAATTTCTGACTTTTTGCCCTGAAATAAGTGAAATTTCTAAAATTTTTCCCAAAATAATGGAAATATCTGCTTTTTGCCCCAAAATAAGGGGAATTTCTGCCTTTTTGCCCCAAAATAATGGGAATTTCAGCCCTTTTACCTCAAAATAATGGGAATTTCTGCCTTTTTGCCTTAAAATATGGGGAATTTCTGCCTTTTTGCCACAAAATAAGAAAAAATTTTTGCAATTTTTTACCAAAATAAAAGAAATTTCTGCCTTTTTGCACCAAAATAAGGAAAATTTCTGCAATTTTGCTCCAATGTAAAGGAATTTTTTTTGCCCCCATATAAGGGGATTTTCTGAATTTTAGCTCCCGAAAAAAGGGGATTTTCTGATTTTTTGCCCAAAAATAAGGAGAATTTCTGCCTTTTTGCCCGAAAATTATGAGAATTTCTGCAATTTTGCTTCAAAATACGGGAAATTTCTGCCTTTTAGCCTCAAAATAAAGGGAATTTCTGCATTTTACCTCAAAATAAGAATAATTTCTGCATTTTGCCCCAAAATATGGGGAATTTCTGCCTTTTTGTTCCAAAATATAAAAAAAAATTCTTCAATTTTGTACCATAATAAAAGAAATTTCTGCATTTTCCCCAAAATAAGGGGAATTTCTGACTTTTTGCCCTGAAATAAATGAAATTTCTGCAATTTTGCACGAAAATAAAGGAAATTTCTGCCTTTTTGCCCCAAAATAAGAATTTCTGCCTTTTGCCCCAAAATATGGGGAATTTCAGCATTTTACCTCAAAATAAGAAAAATTTCAGCCTTTTTGCACCAAAATATGGGAAATTTCTTCTTTTTGGCCTCCAAAATAAAGGGAATTTCTGCATTTTTGCACCAATATTAGTGGAATTTCTGCAATTTTGCTCCAAAATACAGGTCATTTCTGCAATTTTGCCTGAAATTAAGAAGATTTTCTGAATTTTTGCCCTCAAATAAGGGAAATTTCTGCAATTTTATTCAAAAATAAGGGGAATTTCTGCATTTTTGCCCCAAAATAAGAAAAATTTTTGCTTTTTTTCCCTGAAATAAGTGAAATTTCTGCAATTTTGCCCTAAAATAAGGGAAATTTCTGCAATTTTTCCACATAATAAAGCAAATTTCTGCAATTTTTCCCCAAAATAAGGGAAATTTCTGTTTTTTGCCCTCAAATAATGGAAATTTCTGCAATTTTGCCCTAAAATAGGGGAATTTCTGCCTTTTGCCCCAAAATAAGGGGAATTTCTGCCTTTTTGCCACAAAATAAAGAAAATTACTGCATGTTTTACTTCATAATTAGGTGAATTTCTGCAATATTGCTCCAAAATACGAAGATTTTCTGCCTTTTTCGCCGAAAATAAGGGGAATTTCTGCCATTTTGCCGCGAAATAAGTGAAATTTCTGCAGTTTTTCCCCAAAATAAGAGGAATTTCGGTCTTTTTGCCCAACAATTAGAAGAATTTCTGCAATTTTGCTTCAAAATACGAGGAATTTCTGCATTTTTGCCCGAAAATAAAGGGAATGTATACCTTTTTGCCATAAAAAAGGGAAATTTCTTCACTTTTGCCCCAAAATAAGGAAATTTTCCGACCTTTTGACTCAAAATAAGTGCAATTTCTGCCTTTTCCCCAAAAATAAACGGAATTTCTCTCTTTTTGCCCCAAAATAAGGGGCATTTCTGAATTTTTGCCCTAAAATAAGTGAAATTTCTAAAATTTTTCCCCAAGATAACGGAAATGTCTGCTTTTTGCCCCAAAATAAGGGGAATTTCTGCCTTTTTGCCCCCAAATAAGAAGAATTTCAGCCTTTTTACCTCAAAATAACGGGAATTTCTGCATTTTTGCCCCAAAATATGGGGAATTTCTGCCTTTTTGCCCCAAAAAAAGAAAAATTTTAGCAATTTTTTACTAAAATAAAAGAAATTTCTTCCTTTTTGCCCCAAAATAAGAGAAATTTTTGCCTTTTTACCTGAAATAAGTGAATTTTCTGCAATTTTGCCCCAAAATAAGGAAAATTTCTGCCATTTTGCCCCAATGTAAAGGAAATTTCTGCAATTTTGCCCCAAAATAAGGGGATTTTCTGACTTTTTGCTCTTGAAAAAAGGGGATTTTCTGTCTTTTTACCCCAAAATACAGAGAATTTCTGCATTTTTGCCCGAAAATTATGAGAATTTCTGCAATTTTTCTTCAAAATACGGAAAATTTCTGACTTTTAGCCCCAAAATAAAGGGAATTTCTGCATTTTTCCTTAATATTATGGGAATTTCTGCATTTTACCTCTAAATCAGGGGAATTTCTGCATTTTACCTAAAAATAAGAAGAATTTCTGCCTTTTACCCCAAAATATGGGGAATTTCTGCCTTTTTGTTCTAAAATAAAGAAAATTTCTTCAATTTTGTACCATAATAAAAGAAATTTCTCATTTTTGCCCAAAAATAAGGGAAATTTCTGACGTTTTACCCTGAAATAAATGAAATTTCTGCAATTTTGCGCGAAAATAAGGGAAATTTGTGCCTTTTTGCCCCAAAATAAGGGGAATTTCTGCCTTTTGCCCCAAAATATGGGGAATTTCAGCATTTTACCTCAAAATAAGGGGAATTTCTGCCTTATTGCACCAAAATAAAGGGAATTTCTGCCTTTTTGCACAAATATAAAAGGAATTTCTGAAATTTTGCTCCAAAATACAAGGAATTTCTGCCTTTTTGCCCGAAAATAAAGGGAATGTATACCTTTTTGCCATAAAAAGGGAAATTTCTTCATTTTTACCCCAAAATAAGGGGATTTTCCGCCTTTTTGACTCAAAATAAGTTCAATTTCTGACTTTTTTCAAAAAATAAACAGAATTTCTGTCTTTTTGCCCCAAAATAAGGGGATTTTCTGAATTTTTGCCCTGAAATGAGTTAAATTTCTAAAATTTTTCCTCAAAATAATTAAAATTTCTGCAATTTTGCCTCAAAATAAGGGGAATTTCTGTTTTTTTGCCCCAAAATAAGGGAAATTTCTGCCTTTTTACCCCTAAATAATGGGATTTTCAGCCTCTTTACCTCAAAATAATGGGAATTTCTGCATTTTTGCCACTAAATATTAGGAATTTCTGCATTTTTGCTCCAAAATAAGGAAAATTTCTGCCTTTCTTCCCTGAAATAAGTGAAATTTCTGCAATTTTGCCCCAAAATAAGTGAAATTTCTGCAATTGTGCCCCAAAATCCGGGAAATTTCTGGAATTTTGACCCAAAATAAGTGGAATTTCTGAGTTTTGCCCCAAAATAAGGAGAATTTCTGTCTTTTTGCCCCACCAGATAAGGAATTACTGCCTTTTTGCCCCACAACTAGGAAATTTTCTAGAATTTTGCTCCAAAATACGGGCAATTTCTGCATTATTTCCTGAAAATAAGGGGAATGCATACCTTTTGCCACAAAAAAGCGAAATTTCTTCATTTTTGCCCCAAAATACGAGGAATTTCTGCTTTTTTGCCCGAAAATAAGGGGAACGTTTACCTTTTGCCAGAAAAAAAAGAAATTTTTTTATTTTTGTCCCAAAATAAGAGGAATTTCTGCCTTTTTACCTCAAAATAAGTGAAATTTCTGCCTTTTTACCCAAAAATATACGGAATTTCTGTATTTTTGCCCCAAAATAAAAGGAATTTTTGAATTTTGCCCTGAAATAAGTGCAATTTCTGCAATTTTGCCCCAAAATAAGGGAAATTTCTGCCTTTTTGCCACAAAATAAGTGGAATTTCTGTCTTTTTTTTCCAAAAGAAGGGGAATTTCAGCCTTTTTACCTAATAATAAAGGGAATCTCTGCCTTTTTGCCCTAAAATATGGGGAATTTCTGTATTTTTGCCCCAAAATAAAGAAATTATCTGCAATTTTTTAGCAAAATAAAAGTAATTTCTGCCTTTTTGCCCTAAAATAAGAGAAATTTCTGCGTTTTTTTCCCTGAAATAACAGAAATTTCTGTAATTTTGCCCCAAAATAAGGGAGATTTCTGCAATTTTGCCCCAAAATAATGGACATTTCTGGAATTTTGCACCAAAATAAGGGGAATTTCTGAATTTTGCCTTGAAATAAGGAGAATTTCTGTCTTTTTGCCCCCAAATATTGTGAATTTCTGCATTTTCCCTCAAAATTAGGGGAATATGTGCAATTTTGCTTCAAAATACGGGGAATTTCTGTCTTATTGCACCAAATAAAGGGAATTTCTGCCTTTTTGCACCAATAAAAGGGGAATTTCTGAAATTTTGCTCCAAAATACGGGGAATTTCTGCCTTATTGCCCGAAATAAAGTGGAATTTCTGCCTTTTTGCCCTGAAATATATGAAATTTCCGCAATTTTACCTCACAATAAGGGCAATTTCTATTTGGCCCCAAAATTAGGAGAATTTCTACTTTTTGCCCTAAAATAAGGCAAATTTCTGACTTTTTTCCCTGAAATAAGTGAAATTTCTGCAATTTTGCCCCAAAATAAGGGGAATTACTGCCTTTTTGCCAAAATAAGGGGAATTTCAGCATTTTACCTCCAAATGGGAATTTCTGCCTTTTTGCCACAAAGTATGGGGAATTTCTGCCTTATTGCCCCCAAATAAGGAAAATTTTGCTTTTCTGCCCCAATTAACGGAAATTTCTGCCTTTTTGCCACAAAGTAAAGGGATTTCTGTCTGTTTGCCCCTAAATAACGGGAATTTCAGCCTTTTTACCTCAAAATAAAGGGAATTTCTGCCTTTTGCCAAAATATGGGGAATTTTTGACTTTTTGTTCCAAAATAAGTAAAATTTCTTCAACTTTGTACCAAAATAAAAGAAATTTCTGCTTTTTGCCCCAACGTAAAAGTAATTTCTGACTTTTTGCCCTGAAATAAATGAAATTTCTGCAATTTTGCCCGAAAATAAGAGAAATTTGTGCTTTTTTGCCCCAAAATGAGGGGAATTTCTGCCTTTTAACTCCAAAATATGGGGTATTTCAGCATTTTACCACAAAATAAGGAGAATTTCAGCCTTTTTGCACCAAAATGGGGAATTTCTGCCTTTTTGCCACAAAATAAGAAAAATTTCTGCAATTCTGTAACAAAATAAAAGAAATTTCTAAAATTTTGCCCCAAAATAAAGGAAATTTCTGATTTTTGCCCCGAAATAAGGAGAATTTCTGTATTTTTGCCCCAAAATATAGGGAATTTCTGCATTTTTGCCCCAAAATTAGGGGAGTTTCTGCAATTTTGCTTCAAAATACAGGGAATTTCTGCCTCTTTTCCCGAAATAAGGGGAACTTCTGCCGATTTGCTTCAAATAAAGGGAATTTCTGCATTTTTGCCCCAATATTAGGGGAATTTCTGCAATTTTGCTCCAAAATACGGGGAATTTCTGCCTTTTTGCCCGAAATTAAGGAGATTTTCTGCCTTTTTGCCTCCAATCAAGGGAAATTTCTTCAATTTTATCACAAAATAAGGGGAATTTCTGCCTGTTTGCCCCCAAATAACGGGAATTTCTGCCTTTTTGCCCTGAAATATGTGAAATGTCTGCAATTTTACCCCAAAATAAGGTGAATTTCTGCCTTTTTGCCCCAAAATAATGGGAATTTCTGCCTTTTTGTCCCAAAATAAGAAAAATTTTTGCATTTATTCTCTGAAAGAAGTGAAATTTCTGCAATTTTGCCTTAAAATAAAAGAAATTTCTGCAATTTTTCCCCATAATAAAGGAATTTTTTGCAATTTTGCTTCAAAATAAAGGGAATTTCTGTTTTTTGTCCCCAAATAAAGGAAATTTCTGCAATTTTGCCTTAAAATAAGGGGAATTTCTGACTTTTGCCCCAAAATAAGGGGAATTTCTGCCTTTTCGCCCCAAAACAAAAAAAATTACTGCATGTTTTACCCGAAAATTAGGTGAATTTCTGCAATTTTGCTTCAAATTACGGGGATTTTCTTCCTTTTTCGCCGAAAATAGGGGGAATTTCTGCCATATTGCCGCGAAATAAGTGAAATTTCTGCAGTTTTACTTCGAAATAAGGGGAATTTCTTCCTTTTTTTTCCCCAAAATTAGGGGAATTTCTGCAATTTTGCTTCAAAATACGGGGAATTTCTGCCTTTTTGCCCGAAAATAAAAAGAATGTATACCTTTTTGCCATAAAAAGGGAAATTTCTTCATTTTTACCCCAAAATAAGGGGATTTTCCGCCTTTTTGACTCAAAATAAGTGAAATTTCTGACTTTTTTCCAAAAATAAATGGAATTTCTGTATTTTTTCCCCAAAATAAGGGGAATTTCTGACTTTTTGCCCTGAAATAAGTTAAATTTCAAAAATTTTTCCCCAAAATAATTGAAATTTCTGCAATTTTGCCCCAAAATAAGGGAAATTTCTGTATTTTTGCCCCAAAATAAGGGAAATTTCTGCCTTTTTACCACAAAATAAGGGGAATTTCTGCATTTTTGCCACAAAATATAAGGAATTTCTGCTTTTTGCCCCAAAATAAGAAAAATTTCTGCCTTTTTTTCCTGAAATAAGTGAAATTTCTGCAATTTTGGCCCAAAATAAAGAAAATTTCTGGAATTTTACCCTAAAATAAGGGGAATTTCTGCAATTTGCCTTAAAATAAGGGGAATTTCTGCCTTTTTGCCACAAAATAAGAAAATTACTTCATGTTTTTCCCCAAAATTAGGTGAATTTCTGCAATTTTGCTTTAAAATATGAGGATTTTCTGCCTTTTTCGCCGAAAATAAGGGGAATTTCTGCCATTTTGCCGCGAAATAAGTAAAATTTCTGCAATTTTTGCCCCAAAATAAGGGGAATTTCTGCATTTTGCCTCAAAATTAGGGGAATTTCTGCAATTTTGCTCCAAATTCCGGAGAATTTCTGCCTTTTTGCCCGAAAATAAATGGAATGTATACCTTTTTGCCATAAAAAAAGGAAATTTCTTCACTTTTGCCCCAAAATAATGGGATTTTCCTCCTTTTTGACTCAAAATAAGTGCAATTTTTACCTTTTCCCCAAAAATAAACGGAATTTCTGTCTTTTTGCCCCAAAATAAAAGGAATTTCTGACTTTTTGCCCTGAAATAAGTGAAATTTCTAAAATTTTTCCCAAAATAATGGAAATATCTGCTTTTTGCCCCAAAATAAGGGGAATTTCTGCCTTTTTGCCCCAAAATAATGGGAATTTCAGCCCTTTTACCTCAAAATAATGGGAATTTCTGCCTTTTTGCCTTAAAATATGGGGAATTTCTGCCTTTTTGCCACAAAATAAGAAAAAATTTTTGCAATTTTTTACCAAAATAAAAGAAATTTCTGCCTTTTTGCACCAAAATAAGGAAAATTTCTGCAATTTTGCTCCAATGTAAAGGAATTTTTTTTGCCCCCATATAAGGGGATTTTCTGAATTTTAGCTCCCGAAAAAAGGGGATTTTCTGATTTTTTGCCCAAAAATAAGGAGAATTTCTGCCTTTTTGCCCGAAAATTATGAGAATTTCTGCAATTTTGCTTCAAAATACGGGAAATTTCTGCCTTTTAGCCTCAAAATAAAGGGAATTTCTGCATTTTACCTCAAAATAAGAATAATTTCTGCATTTTGCCCCAAAATATGGGGAATTTCTGCCTTTTTGTTCCAAAATATAAAAAAAAATTCTTCAATTTTGTACCATAATAAAAGAAATTTCTGCATTTTCCCCAAAATAAGGGGAATTTCTGACTTTTTGCCCTGAAATAAATGAAATTTCTGCAATTTTGCACGAAAATAAAGGAAATTTCTGCCTTTTTGCCCCAAAATAAGAATTTCTGCCTTTTGCCCCAAAATATGGGGAATTTCAGCATTTTACCTCAAAATAAGAAAAATTTCAGCCTTTTTGCACCAAAATATGGGAAATTTCTTCTTTTTGGCCTCCAAAATAAAGGGAATTTCTGCATTTTTGCACCAATATTAGTGGAATTTCTGCAATTTTGCTCCAAAATACAGGTCATTTCTGCAATTTTGCCTGAAATTAAGAAGATTTTCTGAATTTTTGCCCTCAAATAAGGGAAATTTCTGCAATTTTATTCAAAAATAAGGGGAATTTCTGCATTTTTGCCCCAAAATAAGAAAAATTTTTGCTTTTTTTCCCTGAAATAAGTGAAATTTCTGCAATTTTGCCCTAAAATAAGGGAAATTTCTGCAATTTTTCCACATAATAAAGCAAATTTCTGCAATTTTTCCCCAAAATAAGGGAAATTTCTGTTTTTTGCCCTCAAATAATGGAAATTTCTGCAATTTTGCCCTAAAATAGGGGAATTTCTGCCTTTTGCCCCAAAATAAGGGGAATTTCTGCCTTTTTGCCACAAAATAAAGAAAATTACTGCATGTTTTACTTCATAATTAGGTGAATTTCTGCAATATTGCTCCAAAATACGAAGATTTTCTGCCTTTTTCGCCGAAAATAAGGGGAATTTCTGCCATTTTGCCGCGAAATAAGTGAAATTTCTGCAGTTTTTCCCCAAAATAAGAGGAATTTCGGTCTTTTTGCCCAACAATTAGAAGAATTTCTGCAATTTTGCTTCAAAATACGAGGAATTTCTGCATTTTTGCCCGAAAATAAAGGGAATGTATACCTTTTTGCCATAAAAAAGGGAAATTTCTTCACTTTTGCCCCAAAATAAGGAAATTTTCCGACCTTTTGACTCAAAATAAGTGCAATTTCTGCCTTTTCCCCAAAAATAAACGGAATTTCTCTCTTTTTGCCCCAAAATAAGGGGCATTTCTGAATTTTTGCCCTAAAATAAGTGAAATTTCTAAAATTTTTCCCCAAGATAACGGAAATGTCTGCTTTTTGCCCCAAAATAAGGGGAATTTCTGCCTTTTTGCCCCCAAATAAGAAGAATTTCAGCCTTTTTACCTCAAAATAACGGGAATTTCTGCATTTTTGCCCCAAAATATGGGGAATTTCTGCCTTTTTGCCCCAAAAAAAGAAAAATTTTAGCAATTTTTTACTAAAATAAAAGAAATTTCTTCCTTTTTGCCCCAAAATAAGAGAAATTTTTGCCTTTTTACCTGAAATAAGTGAATTTTCTGCAATTTTGCCCCAAAATAAGGAAAATTTCTGCCATTTTGCCCCAATGTAAAGGAAATTTCTGCAATTTTGCCCCAAAATAAGGGGATTTTCTGACTTTTTGCTCTTGAAAAAAGGGGATTTTCTGTCTTTTTACCCCAAAATACAGAGAATTTCTGCATTTTTGCCCGAAAATTATGAGAATTTCTGCAATTTTTCTTCAAAATACGGAAAATTTCTGACTTTTAGCCCCAAAATAAAGGGAATTTCTGCATTTTTCCTTAATATTATGGGAATTTCTGCATTTTACCTCTAAATCAGGGGAATTTCTGCATTTTACCTAAAAATAAGAAGAATTTCTGCCTTTTACCCCAAAATATGGGGAATTTCTGCCTTTTTGTTCTAAAATAAAGAAAATTTCTTCAATTTTGTACCATAATAAAAGAAATTTCTCATTTTTGCCCAAAAATAAGGGAAATTTCTGACGTTTTACCCTGAAATAAATGAAATTTCTGCAATTTTGCGCGAAAATAAGGGAAATTTGTGCCTTTTTGCCCCAAAATAAGGGGAATTTCTGCCTTTTGCCCCAAAATATGGGGAATTTCAGCATTTTACCTCAAAATAAGGGGAATTTCTGCCTTTTTGCCCTGAAATATGTGAAATTTCTGCAATTTTACCACAAAATAAGGTGAATTTCTGCCTTTTGCCCCAAAATAATGGGAATTTCTTCCTTATTGCCCCAAAATAAGAAAAATTTTTGCTTTTTTTTCTGAAATAAGTGAAATTTCTGCAATTTTGCTCTATAATAAGGGAAATTTCTGCAATTTTTCTCCATAATAAAGCAAATTTCTGCAATTTTGCCCCAAAATAAGGAAAATTTCTGTTTTTTGTCCCAAAATAATGGGAATTTCTGCCTTTTTGCCCCAAAATAAGAAAAATATTTGATTTTTTTCTGAAATAAGTGAAATTTCTGCAATTTTGCCCTAAAATAAGGGAAATTTCTGCACTTTTTCCCCATAATAAACCAAATTTCTGCAATTTTGCCCCAAAATAAGGGGAATGTCTGTTTTTTGCCCCCAAATAAAGCAAATTTCTGCAATTTTGCCCCAAAATAAGGGGAATTTCTGTTTTTTGTCCCCGAATAAGGGAAAGTTTTGCAAATTTTGCCCTAAAATAAGGGGAATTTCGGCAATTTGCCCCAAAATAAGGGAAATTCTGCCTTTTTGCCACAAAATAAAGAAAATTACTGCATGTTTTACCCGAAAATTAGGTGAATATCTGCAATTTTGCTCCAAAAAACGAGGATTTTCGGCTTTTTTCGCCGAAAATAAGAGGAATTTCTGCCATTTTGCCGCGAAATAAGTGAAATTTCTGCAGTTTTACCGTAAATTAAAGCAAATTTCTGCCTTTATGCCCCAAAATTAGGAAAATTTCTGCAATTTTGCTTCAAAATACGGGGAATTTCTGCCTTATTGCCCGAAAATAAAGGGAATGTACACCTTTTTAGCAATAAAAAAGGGAAATTTCTTCACTTTTGCCCCAAAATAAGGGGATTTTCCGCCTTTTTGACTCAAAATAAGTGCAATTTCTGCCTTTTCCCCAAAAATAAACGGAATTTCTGTATTTTTGCCCCAAAATAAAGGGAATTTTTGACTTTTTGCCCTGAAATAAGCGAAATTTCTAAAATTTTTCCCCAAAATAAGGGAAATGTCTGCTTTTTGCCCCAAAATAAGGGGAATTTCTGCCTTTTAGCCCCAAAATAAAGGGAATTTCTGCATTTTACCTCAAAATAAGAATAATTTCTGCATTTTGCTCCAAAATATGGGGAATTTCTGCCTTTTTGTTCCAAAATAAGGAAAATTTCTTTAATTTTGTACCATAATAAAAGAAATTTCCGCTTTTTGCCCCAAAATAAGGGGAATTTCTGACTTTTTGCCCTGAAATAAGTGAAATTTCTAAAATTTTTCCCCAAAATAAGGGAAATGTCTGCTTTTTGCCCCAAAATAATAGGAATTTCTGCCTTTTTGCCCCCAAACAAGGGGAATTTCAGCTTTTTTACCTCAAAATAAGGGAAATTTCTGCCTTTTTGCCCCAAAATAGGAAAAATTTCTGCAAATTTGTACCAAAATAAAAGAAATTTCTGCCTTATTGCCCCAAAATAAGAGAAATTTCTGCCTTTTTAACCTGAAATAAGTGAAATTTCTGCAATTTTGCCCCAAAATAAGTAAAATTTCTGCAATTTTGCCACAAAGTAAAGGAAATTTCTAAAATTTTGCCCCAAATAAAGGGAATTTCTGACTTTATGCACCCGAAAAATGGAGATTTTCTTTCTTTTTGCCCCAAAATAAGGAGAATTTCAGCCTTTTTACCTGAAAATCATGAGAATTTCTGCAATTTTTTTTCAGAATACGGTAAATTTCTGCCTTTTAGCTCTAAAATAAATGGAATTTCTGCATTTCTCCCTAATATTAAGGGAATTTCTATATTTTACCTCTAAATAAGGGGAATTTCTTCATTTTACCTCAAAATAAGAACCATTTCTGCCTTTTACCTCAAAATATGGCGAATTTCTGACTTTTTCTTCCAAAATAAAAAAAAAAAATTCATTTATGTACCATAATAAAAGAAATTTCTCCTTTTTGACTCAAAATAAGGGAAATTTCTGACTTTTTACCCTGAAATAAATGAAATTTCTGAAATTTTGCCCGAAAATAAGGAAAATTTGTGGCTTTTTGCCCCAAAATAAGGGGAATTTCTGCCTTTTGCCCCAAAATATGGGGAATTTCAGCATTTTACCTCAAAATAAAAGGAATTACTTCCTTTTTGCCCTGAAATATGTGAAATTTCTGCAATTTTACCCCAAAATAAGGTGAATTTCTGCCTTTTGCCCCAAAATAATAGGAATTTCTGCCTTTTTGCCCCAAAATAAGAAAAATTTTTGCTTTTTTTTCTGAAATAAGTGAAATTTCTTCAATTTTGGCCTAAAATAAGGGAAATTTCTGCAATTTTTCCCCATAATAAAGCAAATTTCTGCAATTTTGCCCCAAAATAAGGGGAATTTCTGCCATTTGACCCAAAATAAGGGGAATTTCTGCCTTTTTGCCACAGAATATAGAAAATTACTGCATGTTTTACCCCAAAATTAGGTGAATTTTCAATTTTGCTCCAAAATATGAGGATTTTCTGCATTTTTCGCTGAAAATAAGGGGAATTTCTGCCATCTTGCAGCGAAATAAGTGAAATTTCTGCAGTTTTACCCCAAAATAAGAAGAATTTCTGCCTTTTTGCCACAAAATTAGGGGAATTTCTGCAATTTTGCTCCAAAATACAGGGAATTTCTGCCTATTTGCCCGAAAATAATGGGAATGCATAACTTTTTGCCATAAAAAAGGGAAATTTTTTCACTTTTGCCCTAAAATAAGGGGATTTTCTGCCTTTTATCTAACAATAAGTGCAATTTCTGCCTTTTCCCCAAAAATAAAAGGAATTTCTGTTATTTTGCACAAAAATAAGGGGAATTTCTGCCTTTTTGCCCCAAACTAAGGGGAATTTCAGCCTTTTTTCTCAAAATAAGGGGAATTTCTGCCTTTTGCCCCAAAATATGGGGAATTTCTGCATTTTTGCCCCAAAATAAGAAAAATTTCTGCAATTTTGTACCAAAATAAAAAAAAATTCTGCCTTTTTGCCCCAAAATAAGAGAAATTTCTGCCTTTTTTTACCTGAAATAAGTGAAATTTCTGCAATTTTACCCCAAAATAAGAGAAATTTCTGCAATTTTGCCCTAAAGTATAGGAAATTTCTGCAATTTTGCCCAAAATAAAAGGAATTTCTGAATTTTTGCAACCAAAAAAAGGAGATTTTCTGACTTTTTGCCCCAAAATAAGGAGAATTTCAGCCTTTTTGCCGGAAAATAATGAGAATTTCTGCAATTTTTCTTCAAAATACGAAAAATTTCTGCCTTTTAGCTCCAAAATAAAGTGAATTTCTGCATTTTTTCCCAATAGTAGGGGAATTTCTGCATTTTACCTCTAAATAAGGGGAATTTCTGCATTTTACCTCAAAATAAAAAGAATTTCTGCCTTTTACCCCAAAATAAGGTGAATTTCTGCCTTTTTTGCCACAAAATAATGGGAATTTCTGCCTTTTTGCCCCAAAATAAGAAAAAATTTTGCTTTTTTTTCTGAAATAAGTGAAATTTCTGCAATTTTGCCCTAAAATGAGGGAAATTTCTGCACTTTTTCCCCATAATAAAGCAAATTTCTGCAATTTTGCCCCAAAATAAGGGGAATTTCTGTTTTTGCCCCCAAATAAAGCAAATTCCTGCAATTTTGCCCCCAAATAAGGGGAATTTCTGCCTTTTTGCCACAAAATAAGAAAATTACTTCATGTTTTTCCCCAAATTAGGTGAATTTCTGCAATTTTGCTCCAAAATATGAGGATTTTCTGCCTTTTTCGCCAAAAATAAGGGGAATTTCTGCCATTTTGCCGCGAAATAAGTAAAATTTCTGCAATTTTTGTCCCAAAATAAGGGGAATTTCTGCATTTTGCCTCAAAATTAGGGGAATTTCTGCAATTTTGCTCCAAATTCCGGAGAATTTCTGCCTTTTTGCCCGAAAATAAATGGAATGTATACCTTTTGGACATAAAAAAAGGAAATTTCTTCACTTTTGCCCCAAAATAATGGGATTTTCCTCCTTTTTGACTCAAAATAAGTGCAATTTTTACCTTTTCCCCAAAAATAAATGGAATTTCTGTCTTTTTGCCCCAAAATAAAAGGAATTTCTGACTTTTTGCCCTGAAATAAGTGAAATTTCTAAAATTTTTTCCCAAAATAATGGAAATATCTGCTTTTTGCCCCAAAATAAGGGGAATTTCTGCCTTTTTGCCCCAAAATAATGGGAATTTCAGCCCTTTTACCTCAAAATAATGGGAATTTCTGCCTTTTTGCCTTAAAATATGGGGAATTTCTGCCTTTT